>NC_132792.1:81574677-81804677 GCF_048418805.1 Vulpes vulpes
GCCCTTCCTGCTGTTTCTATCTACATCATCTGTCATGAGTGGTCAGAGGTCGTCCTTCTAACATACCAACAACGTGGCATAAGAGCCTAATTAGAAACAAAGTGTAATAGGACGAGCATTCGATTTTTTTTTTTTTTTGAACTTCATAAAGCCCCAATCGTAACACCTGGAGTTGTCATTGGCTAATAACCATCCCATCCCCATTTATCCCCTCTCTATTTCCAGGATCCATAAAGACTATTTTATCCAGTTACTTTTCCAAAAGGCATCAGCCAGCCATTCACCTACCACCGCCTTCTTAAAAATCATACATACTGTGAAATTGAGATAACCAAACTGGCTCAAACTTTAAGTTACATGGTGATGTAATCGCCCACAAAAGGGGCAAAGATCATTTAATATGCATAGGCTGCTTATGACCAAGCTTCGCCGAGCAGGCAAGGGCAAGCACTCAGAGGAGGAGGTGCCTCACTTTGAGCTCCTTGCTGAGAAGCTGGACTTCCCATTTCAGCTCTGAGCACTGTAGCAGTTAGGGCAGGCATGGCAAGTGGGGAGAGGACCAATTATCTTATCCATTCACCTCCCCATCCCATAAGTTATTGCACTGTCTCCAGAAACACTTCTGTTCCCTTTCAGTGGGCATGAAGTCCTTTTTAGTTGCCACAAGTCTTTGGGCCACTGCAGTATGAGTGGACACTGAAGTGCTTCCCAGCACAGTGGAGGTGTGGAGAGGGGAGCCCCGTGGGCCAAGGCCTCATGGGCCACCTGCCCTCGAGAAGCCAAGGAAAGCAGCCGAGCGTTGCCACCAGCACGTTGTCACAACTTCAAGGGTTCCTGCAAAGGAACCTTTACTGCTGCTTAGCAGCTGCTCCACAGCTGCTTCCAGGAAACTCCTTTCAGGTGGAAGGTTTCTTTCCAGGCCCTTTGTTATTACTTCCTAAAATTTAATAAATCACTTTTTGCTCTCTGCATACAGGGATAAAGTCTCATCCCCATCCTGATTAACAATGCCATGTTAATAAAACATTCTTGGATCCATTAGCTCAAATAAATTTTTTTTAAATTTTTATTTATTTATGATAGTCACACACACACACACACACACACACACAGAGAGAGAGAGAGAGAGAGAGAGAGAGAGAGAGAGAGAGAGAGAGAGAGAGGCTGAGGGAGAAGCAGGCTCCATGCACCGGGAGCCCGACGTGGGATTCGATACCGGGTCTCCAGGATCGCGCCCTGGGCCAAAGGCAGGCGCCAAACCGCTGCGCCACCCAGGGATCCCTCAAATTTTTTAAGCACTAATGTGGCAGGTGCCAGGACAGACGCATGGACGATGAAGACCGTCCCCAGTCTAGGTACCAAGCCAGTGGGCCAGCACTTCTCAGTGCTTGGCCACGTCTCCTCAGCCCTCTGGGGTCACACGTAGTACCCTCACCTAGGATGTCTATTCAACAATCTTGTGAGAAGCCCCCAGTCTTACTGGGAGGCCAACAGAGAGATTCCCCTTACAGAAACGTCAGAGCACTGCCCTAGCAAGCCAGGCCCTAGGTATTAATTTGTTGTGTGCCCAAAACAGAGCCTAATGAACACATGCTATAGGCAGCCACGACCAATGTGGCTGGAAAGTTATAAATTTTACAAAATGTTCTAGGTTTGAATATAATGGGATGATGTAGGGGAATGGAAAAATGGGTCAGGTGCAAGCCAGGTGATGGGCAGCGGGGGCGGGGGGGGAGCAGGGGGGGTTTCTAATCTCTGGGACAGAAATGTGACTCATAAATCCTTAATTAACTTCTCATTGAGCCTCACTAGGTCTATTCCTGTTAATCTCTGGTGTATCAGTCTTTTCTTTTTACAAAATTTAAATATAAAATACTATAAATTTTATGTACAGGAGTTAAGAGCCTGTACATGAACTCCTGTACAGGAGTTTATAGCCTACTCCTACTATATTTTTATTTTATTTTTATTTTTTAGAGAGAAAGTAAGCAAACAGGGGGTAGGAGGGGGGAGGGGAGGGAGGGAGAGAATCTTAAACAGCCTCCACATCCACTGCAGAGCCTGATGGGGGTTCAATCTCACAGCCCTGAGATCATGATCTGAGACAAGATCGAGTCAGATTTAACCTGACTGAGCTACCCAGGTGCCTTCATTAGGTTTTTAAAAACAAACATGGGGTTACAGTGGAGGATTTTTTCCTCGTTCTGTTGCTCACTCTCTACCCCTCCATGCAAAAATCACTACCACCTCGACAGTGGAGTGCTTCACTGTCCATGTTGGTGTATTATGACTTCATGAATATGTGCCCATAAATATCAGTAGTTTGCCTGTATACTTGAGGCAAATGATAGCATAGACTACATATTCCACGTTTTTGTCCACTCAGCACTGATATTTATCTTGTTACACACATAAATCTGATGCATTTGTTTCAGTGTTCCATTGTACATGTGTGCGTGCACCATTATTTATCTAACTCTCCAACTTGTGGGCCTCAACAGGTATTGAAACATTACTCAGAATCTAGTACATATGCCACACACTACGTAGGCGCTGAAGGCCTAGGGAGAAATTATGTAATTCTTGCACGTAAGCCAGAAATAAAGAGCTCCCTCATGGAAATGCCTCTGTTGGAGGAATCTTGCTGGCCACAGATTTATGTGTAGAGCTCAGGGAGGGACAAAGACTTAGGAAATGAGCCTAGAGGTCTTATGCTGACAGGTGGAGGCCAAAGCCACAAGCATAGACAAGCTGGTCAAGGGAACGTGTGACTAGTCGATTTACAGAAACACAAAACATGAGAACAGACCTTTAATCGCCACTAAATGATGTAGTGGTTCATATACAGCAACAGATAATCAAAACAGGAGGTCACTCTATAACATCCCCAAGGCAGACTGACTGGGCATGGCAGCCCTCTCCAGCAAATCGTGCAAGAGGCCCACAACAATGGCATGTCCATGTGTCTGACAGCTGTGGATATAACCACACATCATCATCTAACATTTTAACAGCATGTCACCAGGGATATGGCCCAGTATTCTTGCCTTTCTCCCAACATCCAAAGGGTGTCTTCCTTAAGCAACAGCCAGGTTGGATTTTGACATATGCCAACAACTGCCCATTTACACCCTCAGCTGCTCTGGGAAATGATCTTGGAGCAAATGTTTTGGAGGTGGTTATAGAGCTGGATAGTAATGGAATTAGGTCGTGCTTCTCTGCATGTGTCCACCAGCTATGCAGAACTCAGCAGAAAACCACCCCATGGACATGTGTGAACAGGCGTGTCCTGGGGAGGGCTGAAGGAGTGGGGAATGAAGCAGGGCACCCAGCTGAGGCAGCCAGTTCTGACCAGCAAGGTAAAGGAAGGCCTCTGGTAGGGGAAACAGAGGCAATGTCAAGTGCAGGAAAACCAGTGGAGAGAACAAAGTAGTACCCCCACACAGCCACCAAGGAGAAAGGCACAAAGGCCCCAATAAAGTAGGGAGGGTGGGTGCCAGGAGCTCCGAGGCTGCCCAGCTTTTCCCAGGTGTACAGTCAGGGAGACTGCATGGACGTGGGAACGCCACAGCACAGCTTTGGGGGACTTGCGAGCACAGGAGACAGGTGTCCCAGAAAGGGACCGCCCCCTAGGACACACGGCAGCCAGAGCGGGGGCCAGTTGCAGGTTCAGGGTACAGAGGTGCGAGGAGGTCAGGGTTAGGGCACCATGAGGACAGAGGACGTCACACTCCACGCAGCTGCTGAGGACTTCTGCATCACACGGAGGTGAGGCCACAACTGGGCATCAGAGGTGCCTGGGGCTTGTGGGTGCAGCCTTCTGCTGGGGTCGTGGTCCGGAGCCTGGGATCGAGCCCCACCCACCTCAGGCTCGCTGTTCAGGGGCGAGCCTGCTCCTCCCTCTCCTTCTGCCCCTCCTCGGGCTCTCTCTCTCTCTCAAATAAAATCTTAAAACAGCCTTCACTTGGCACGACTCTGTGAGAAGAACTGCCACATAAATAAGAAAAATAAGTGACACGCATTCCTTTGGTCACCACCCCAGGCAGTTCAGAGACAGGGGGCAACACTGGGGGTACCAGAGGCAAAGGATTTCAGGGGACTTAACGTTTTTCTAATGAAAAACACTGCTCTTCTTTTTAACTCCAAGGGTAGCTCATTAGGATTACAACAGATGGCAATGAAATTCCTTTTTAAAAAATTTACATTTTGGGGATCCCTGGGTGGCTCAGCGGTTTGGCGCCTGCCTTTGGCCCAGGGTGCGATCCTGGAGTCCAGGGATCGAGTCCCGCGTGGGGCTCCCAGCATGGAGCCTACTTCTCCCTCCTCCTGTGTCTCTGCCTGCCTCTCTCTCTCTCTCTCTGTCTATCATAAATAAATAAATCTTTAAAAAAGAAAAAAAATCTACATTTGACACATCCTCTTGCACAACCCATAGTCTTGCCCTCCTTCAAGCTCAAGCCTACATTTCAGAAATTACCCAGTTTTTCTAATTACCTGGATAATGCATTTGAGCAGTCATTGAAAATGTATGCATTCATGGATAATTTATATCCATCTTCCAAAAATGACTTGTAGCAAAGCAATTCATTTCATGCTGTCTTTTCCAATCATTGTTTTGCAGATCTATCTTATCTTCTCAGCTACATTATAAACTACTTTGGAAGATTGTGTATTATACATCCTTTTTGGGTTTTCCCAAAGTCTCTAATATGTCCATTATTCCTGGCCAGTCACCTGACAAAAGTAACTTTCCAGAAGGCAAGTTAGTGTCCTTTTTAAGTATAATATGTTCAAGCTCACATTGTAGGACCCCCACCCACCCGCACGCACCTCTTTAGGAGCTGGAAATACGAAAAGCAAACCAATGTTTCCTCTGAGGAAAACTTATTTGTCCCTCCAAAATCACATTGAAGCTTAATCCCCAATGTGCTGGTGTTCAGAGATGGGACACTTAGAAGATCATCAGGTCATGACATAAAGCTCTTGTGGGTAGGTGCCCCTACACAGGACTAAAAAGACCAGAATCACCCCCTCCTGCCACATGAGATCACAGTGAGAAGACAGTCCTCACCTCAATCTTAAACTCAACCTCCAGAATTTGGGAGAAATAAATTTATTTATCCCGCTTGGTTCATGGTATTCTATTATAGCCCAAAGGGACAGAAACACAGGAATTCCAGGAAATAGCTATAGGATGTGAACTAATATCCCTCACTGGGTTTGTTTCCACATCTGTCTGGACCAACCAACATCCGTTAAGTCCTACAATTGGCATTTACAATGACTGAGCCATCACCACCATCCTACCACCAGTGGGTTTCCTGCTGCACTTTTTTTAAATCCTTTTTTAACCCACAATTTCAAAATGTATCTTTAAAAAAATAAAATTAAAGCAGAGAAGGGTCCTAGCATTTTATGTACCAAAGTCTCCCTACAACTGACCTAGCATGCATTACAATTCAACACAGGAGACTTACTACCTCTTGGGTTCATTCAGTGTTGTATCACCGCTTCTACAACATGGTCCCAAATCCTTCTACGGCTCTAAGTGGGGGTTTTCTTTATCAACATTCAAACAAGCTGTGTTCTAAGTTCTAAATGTGGAACTCAGAATTCACTTTTTCCATAGAAACAATACTAGAAGAGATGTGTTCCCAGGACAGCCCACACAACCTACATACGCCAAATACAGTAAACCTATTTCTACAAAGAAGTGCATGTCAAACCGCCCCTCTGCAGACAATGTGCCTGGGTGTCCTTGTGCCACTGGCTTAGAGTTCTCTTAAGAGGGGGCCCTACCTGAAAACAGGGCCTGTGTCTACCTGTGCCTATGGATGCACTTCAGCTACTTGTCACTGGTTAAAGGAAACTCAACCGAGTCCTTTAGATGCATTCAAATGTACTGGACATTTAAAAAGGCATTGCTAAGTGTCTTTGATTCATCTTTGATTAATCAGTGAGTATTTGGTGATATATATCATATGTGCATTCCCCTCCTACACCGGGTTCATGGTTTTTAAAGATTTTATTTGACAGAGCATGCACGCACACACAGGGTAGTGAGAGCAAGCCTGCTTATCCCGCTGAGCAGGGAGCCCGACAAGGGGCTGGATCCCAGGACCTCAGCCAAGGTCAGAGGCTTCACCAGCTCAGCCACCCAGGTGCCCACACCAGGCTGCAGTTCTGTGGCACTGGGTCTGCAGAGTCTCTGGGGCCCTGACGAATGCACTCCAACATATTTACATACCTGTCCTGTATTCTCAAATTCCACATCCACGAATACTCAAGCTATCACGATTATTCACAGCTGGTGCTGTAATACTGTTCAACATACACTCACCTCATCCCTTAAAGCCCACAACCGGGATCCCTGGGTGGCGCAGCGGTTTGGCGCCTGCCTTTGGCCCAGGGCGCGATCCTGGAGACCCGGGATCGAATCCCACATCAGGCTCCCGGGGCATGGAGCCTGCTTCTCCCTCTGCCTGTGTCTCTGCCTCTCTCTATCTCTCGCTGACTATCATAAACAAATTAAAAAATAAATAAATAAATAAAGCCCACAACCATCCCACGAGGCAGGGAGACTTGAAGGGCTGTACCTGCAACGAAGTAACTGAAAGCCCCCAGCCTCAACCCCAATCTAGCTACCCTTTCTGCCTTCTTTCCGTTGATCCAGGATGCTGCTCTCCTGGTGCAGGAGGCTCTTGGGATCCTCAGGCAGCCATTTGTTTCTCAAATGACCCACAGGCCCCACGCCCCCGACTTACTGTCACACCCTGATAGGTGGTACAGTAGCCGCAGCCTAGTGCTGAGTGCCTGCTTGCAGCCTCTGCCGATTCAAACTCCGCTTACATATAATTTCGTACTAAAAATCACCCAAAACTTCAAACATGCTAAAAGGAAAAAAGGGGGAAATTAGACAAGAAAAAGCAAAGGTTTGACCAAGGGGATGATGTGCTCAAGCCATTCTCAAAAGCTTGGGAAACAAAGAGACCTAGTCAGGCCACCCCATCTCGGGCACTCGCTCACTGAAGAATGGCCAAATCCTCTGCCGAGAGATGTGAGCTATTTTGAGCCAGTTACTTCATGAGACTCTAGCATCTGTGATGCCTCTGCAGGTTTCTAATTTCAGCTGCAAAGACAGAGTCCAGGAAATGAGACAGACACATCTAAGGGCCTGCAGAAACAAAGAGAAGAATCCAAATGAATAACTGCCTGCCTTAAAGGGATTTCAAATAAGAGGCTCAAAAGAAGAGAAGATTAGCAGAGGAAATGGTAGGAGGCAAGAAACGCAGAGGAGCAGACACAGCCCTAAACCAAAATCCTGAAGAATCATGGTCAACCCACCGTGATGGGCGAGGCAGGAGAAAGCATCACTGGGGCTTGCATTTGAGAAATAAGCTCAACAGGGCATGTCACTTAAATGGAAAAAATTAAGTGACACGCCCGCAGTTCATGCAATTTAATGGGGAAGGGAGATTAGAAGAGCTCCTGCTTCTGGTCATTGCTCTCATGTGCCTCAGTTCAGCAGAGGTGTCTGAAGCCCACAGGTTTGGCCCAGAGTTCACATTCACATTCACCTTCACCACCACCACCACCACCACCACCACCACCACCACCACAGCCCCTGGAGTGCTCAAAGAGCTCTCTCAAAGGGTTATAAGGGTGCCATGGAAACCAAGGTGCTCCAGGAAGAGGTTGGTCAAATGCTTAGCTGGACTGTAAGTTTTCACTTTCCACCAAGGTGAGATTCAATTTTGTAAAAAGCTACCACCGTGAATGAATGCCAGTGATGTACTGGAGCTCAACATGAAATTAAGTGGGGAGGGTGGCAGTGGAAAGAATACAGTCGTCAGTAGGAGCAGAACACATTAAGTCAATACTCTAGTATTAATTGACTTACTGAATCACTGAATAAATGTCAGGACTGTTGGGCTCCAAAAATAATTTTCAAGAATCTGAAAGCCTACATATGACATAAAATTCAAAACCCATAAAGGAAAAGGACTGGCATATTTGACAGTTTGTTTTTTTTTTTAAGATTTGACACAGAGCGAGCAAGCAAGCAAGTGTGTGGTATGGGGGATGCAGAGGAAGAGGAGAGACCAAGTACTCCAGTGTCCTTAGAATGCTTTATCCACTCTCTTCTCTGTGTATTCTCATGAGTAAATAAAATCTTTTTTAAAAAGGGGGGGGGGATCCCTGGGTGGCACAGCGGTTTGGCGCCTGCCTTTGGCCCAGGGCGCGATCCTGGAGACCCGGGATCGAATCCCACATCGGGCTCCCGGTGCATGGAGCCTGCTTCTCCCTCCGCCTGTGTCTCTGCCTCTCTCTCTCTCTCTCTGTGACTATCATAAATAAATAAAAAATTAAAAAAAAAGGGGGGGGGGCAGCCCGGGTGGGTGGCTCAGCAGTTTAGCACCGCCTTCAACCCAGGGCGTGATCCTGGAGACCCAGGATCAAGTCCCACGTCAGGCTCCCTGCATGAAGCCTGCTTCTCCCTCTGCCTGTATCTCTGCCTCTCTCTCCTCTGTGTATTCCCATGAATAAATAAATAAAATCTTTGGGAAAAAAAAAAGACTGCTTTATCCACGTACCTCGTATGTAACACACAAAGCCACTTGATGCAATACTAACTCTTCCTGTAACTATTAGATCACCAAAAACTGAAGTCAGGGCTCTCATCCTGTGGACCTACCCAGCAACACACACCTATAGGTTTTAAACATTTCTACACTATCTCTCACAGTGGACCCTCTTGAGCACACCCATTTCAAAAATGAAAATAAAAATGCACTCTTGCTAAACTACCTTCTATTGTCACGGTTGGCCTGTCAAAGCCATTTATCCTCTGAGGACTGATGCCTTAGCATAGCCAACGATTCGGCCCATGAAACAGAAGCAAAAGGAATTACCCGCATTTCCCTCCTCAGCATGCTACGGCCCACAGTGAACCCATTAAGTCAGGGAACTGAGCAAGATCTTGCTAGTATAACAGTAAGAACAGCTCTATTACAGGGGCATTTCTGCTTCTCCACTGGACACACAATGAAGCAGGCACGCGCACAGGGCTCCAAAGCCACCTTTTTGGAAAGGGTCTACAATCATCTAAGAGATAAAGTTAAAAGAATGAACCCAGTGGCTATGGCTACCCAGCCACTTGCTGTAACTACCTCTGAAGAATGTTTCATGGTACAGGGGGCCTCACATCAACAGAGCCACCAGAACTCACACCCCCCCGAAGTGAGTCGTGCCATTCAGAGCAATCTTCCAAAAGCCCAAATGATGGCTGTTCCCGCTTCTACAAAAACCACCTTCAGAAGCACTATGCTTAAATCGATCCCTCAGGGGTAAAAACATTCTACCTTTAGTGAGAGAATGGGATCATGTGGAGGGGTGAGTAGGTCCCAAACCGGGTGAACAAGGCAGATCAGTATCACCCACCCCCAAATCCTAATTACTTCTAGCACCCAGCCACTCCCTTGGTCACCAAGTTCAGAATCTCGGAAAAGACTTTCTCCTGTGCTTCAGCACTCAGCAATTAGGATGGCCAAGTCCTTTACTGTCCAAACAGGGACATCTGAGAATGGAGGGAAGCATTAGGTTGAACTATATGAATTGCCCTGCTTGATCACTTTCACCTACAGAGGGGCAGCTTTCTGTGATTCACCTATGCCAGGTCAACAGGCATAAACTAGGCATTTCTAGAACCAAAAAGGACCTGTGGCCACCCAGCCTGTAAACCATCACCAAATCCTTTCCTATCTGCCTCCTCCACCAAATTCTCCCCTTTCCCATGGCAATCCTCTTGGCCCAGGCATTTGTTCTTTGCCTTTCAACATAACCTCTCTCTAACCAGTCCAACCAGTCCTACCAGGAAGGTAGATCCACCTTCCTCAAACACCCACCTGGTCTTCTCACTCTTGGCTCAGGAAGGATCAGTGTTCCCCAGAGCCCCTTTGAGACCAAACATCCTAAGCTGTTGTTCCAGGCCCCCTGGGCTTGGACTCTCCACTGGCCACAGCTAAACTCTCTCAGCCTGACCTTTTAAATCCTTTGTCACTGGCCCAGGCACACTGAATAGCCTTTAAAAACAAAAACAGAAAGACAAAAACTCCAATCCCCTCCACCCTGACCTGCATTCCTGTTTCTGCCCAGGTCCTAATACTGGATTCTGTGCTGGTGCCTCAGCACCCCTGACATACCACCACCCACAGACATATCTGCTCTCTGCTCCTCTGGGAGGCCCAACTGAGCCAGTAGACCCTGTGGCCTCACCTGGCACCCATCCATGGGGCCAGTGTGACCTGGCAGTGTCACTTCCCCAAGTAGTTAGGCCAATCAAATTACTTTTTTTTTTTTTTTTTTTTTTTAAGCAAGTCCTGGAGTTTCAGAATACTGCTGCTGATACCGTTCCCACTTCCTGGAATATCCCATCCTTCCCCTATTTCATCCTCTTGAAATCCTCCCCATCCTTCTTGACTTAGCCTTCTGACTTCCCTCCCACACCCATGCCCCACAGATGACCCTCTCAAACCCATCCTGCCTCTCTTGGGACATGCTGATACATCTGGCTGGACCCAAAGCTACTAATACACTTATCTCACCCCAGCTGAAGGCCCCATGAAAGTAACAATCATTTTTTGACTCCCAGATCTAGGACACTACCTAGCCCAATAGAAGGGCTCAAAAAAGACTGAGTGAATCAGAGGAAACCTGTTTGGTCCATGTGCAGCTTATAAAATGGTTGGAACCCAATCAGAAGAATTTTCAAAACTTGAGCAATAGTAATGTGATCAGAAGAGTCCTAACATTACTTCACTCAACAATAAAATGTATCTAGACACGTAAGTTCTGGTAGGTTTGCTAAAATCTCCATCACTATACAGCAGCAGAATGTGGGACTTATTTCCCAGGCAACAAGCATGATGGATGCATGGTAGATGGAACAGGCAAAAAGTTTTGGTTCCAAACAACGTATCCTCAAATGACACAAGCAGGGATCATGGAAGGAGAATCAACTCTAACACAGGTCACAAACCTTTGCAAGGTCTCAAGGCAAACCCTAGACAGCTCAGGAAGCAGGTACAGGTGTCAAAGGACCAGATGCCAACAAAGCAGTGAGGGCAGACGACCAGGGACCCTGGTGAAACCAACATTCAAGGGACACAAAAATGGAACCAACAACGGGGTTCCAAAAATGGACAGCAACAAGGAACTGGAAACAGCAGGACTTGGGACCAGCAAAGGGACATCATGTGCCAAGAAATGGATACTCAACCTTAGACAAAAGGGAAATGGTGGGCCATTTTTGCCAAAAAGCTTAGTGGTGTGAGCCAGGAAAAGACCAGATTGACTGACTTGCATAAAGCCTGAGGAAGAGACTGCCTCTCCAGATCAGAGTAAATGATTCCCCACCAATAAAATATTTAACACTTCCTCCACAATGTAGTTTGCTTATATCTAACATTCCTCATCAAGCAAGATGATTTGTTTACTCAGGAGTATGCTTTAAAAAAAAAAAAAAAGGAGTATGCTTTAAGAGTTAATACTCTTATTCAGGGGGAGAAACTGACTTTAAGCAGTGAACTATCTCATAGGTACTTCGTTCAAATTGTTTCAGGACCAAGGTGTCCACCGGTAGTTATTGCTTTGGACTTACAGGCTCCAAATTCAGTTGCTAGATCTGCAGGATCCCAACCAAAGTACCATATTTATATTAGATGTCCCAAAGAGTGGCCTCAAAAATCAGTGCTGAAATAACCATCAAGTACCAAACTACCTATCACGAATACGGAGGAAAGAAAGATACAAGCCTCACTTCAAGTAGCTTGGAAACCACAACTTAGTTTGAAAACATCCGTGTATTCAACTGTTCGGCCAAGATTGTAAGTAAAGGAGCATGGGAGGATGAGCTGGGGAGGGCTGCCAGGGATTTAGACAGGAGGAAAAGGTAGGCAAAAGGCTTAGAAACAGGCAGGCACTACCGTAGACAACTACACAGTCAGCTCTCCCATATAATCAAAGCAGTGAGAGTCAACTCCCTGGCTCCTGGGCCACAGGTAACCCAGGTACCAACAGAAGCCCATGGACAACTGGCTCAGGGAAGAGACCCTCACCAAAGGAGAGCAGGTCAGACCACTGTGCCTCTAAGACCCAGCCCAACTCCAGCCATTCAAGGAAACCCCCCAAATGCCAAGGCCATCTGTTCCCTATCTTCCACCCTCAGCACCCAGCTCATGATCCTCCTCTGAAAGAGTATAGTGGGGGCCTCCACAGATGCAACCCCAGCACCACTTGAAAAGCAGATTGACCCCCAGCTCCTGCTGTTCAACTTCAATGACAGGTTCGCCATTTCATGTCCACTTAAGCCATCCTCTCTGAAACCAGCAGAGATGAGCCACGTCCCAGCACATCTCAGTTCGGAGTTCCCTGATAAGAGCTGAAGCCACCTGTTTCCAGTGCAAGACCCATTTATGTCTTTATCTTTTGTACCTACCACTCAGAACAAAAACTCCAATATGAAGGGGAGAAAAGCCCACCTCCAAAAGTACACAAATAGTCATGGGGAATGCATTTGGACTGAGAACATGGAGGCTTCTCAACACAGGAGGCCATTAGCAGTTCCAGAGCAGGTCAGGGATATGTGAACATTGTGCTCAGGACAGTCTATCCAGCAACAGCAGCACACACAGCAGAGGCCCCGAGAGAACAGAAGCTGGACATGGTGCCATGGTCCCTACCACTTCCAAAGGCCTGCCATAGGAGCAGAGCCAGCAGCCTTGCCTCTTGGTGAAGTGAAATGTAGCTGGCTCTGGGGACTCTCCCCTCCAAGGGCTCACACGCTGGAACACAACGACTGTATTATAAGTGAGACCTTCTCAACCAAGATCAGCCTGGTCAATCTTGACCAGGAGACTTTTGGCAAAGTCAAGACATTTTCAGTTGATCTGTGGGCCTCTTTTAAGGGATAGTGATGGAGCTGTACATCTTTTCAGCAACTGTCCCCTGGTGCATTTGCAGAATGCTTAGCTGAGGACTACAGGGTATCTTGCAGTTACTTTTCTCCTGCAAATCCAGCTGGCTTCATGGAAAGTAATGGACACCCAACCTTAGACCTATTAACCTATCCTCTACCTAACGAGCTAACTAAATACAGACCAATATTGCACAGGGTCACATGCGCCTGCCATGAGCTTAGTAGGCTGGCTAAAAACACCAGACACAGGATCAAGCCTCCCTAGTCCACACAGGTGTCCTAAAACCACCTTCACGGATTTACCTCCCATAACCCGGTGGTCATCTTCCAAGCTCAGAGCCAAGATTTACAGCCCAGGTGTTTGAGCAGAGCTCTTTGGGAACTGCAGGAAGAGTATAAATACCACATGCAGGAGTGGTCTAATGAGAGTAGAGAGCTTATTTTCTATTTTAGCGCATCTGTTTGGATATTCACTAGAGTAAATTCTTAAATGACTAATTCACAGTTTCACTCTGTCGTGGTTAAAGCAAAGTATTTTGTGACATCTGCTTCCACTAAATCAGGATCTTGTTTCCCCCTGAATTGTCACAATAAAGACACTGGTGCCTCATGCTGGCTCTGTTACTCAAGCGATGAAGACTGGAGAGAGTACCTTTCAGGCCTGGGAATCCCGGCTTCCCTGAGCACGTATGAAGCGTCTATTACTCTGTTGAAACAAATCCACTAACAAGAGAACCTCAGTTACCATGCAACTGAGCTATCCCTCCATTACATTCTAGTTGAAAAGGGCCTATTTCTTATTCTTTCCCCAAAGCAAGTACCACTGACTGTTTAAGCTCCAGGATGTCAGCTCTTACTAAGGCATGGTCACTGGGGTCCAAAGCTCACACACAGTGCTCTTCCCTGCTCTCCACTCTATCTTCCAGGTCTAGGGATCAGCCAACTGACCCAGAGCTCCTCAGTATCGGCCCCTCTCTCATCTCTCCCTCCTGCCTGTGCTTTGCAAGGACAGCCAGAAATGGGAAGATTCCTAAATATGGACATGGCTGGGAGTGAGCTGGAGCCAGTTCTGCCACACGAAATGGTTGCTCCAAACACAGAACTCTGCTTTGGAAGGCACTGCCCTCGGGCCCATCAAGATCTAGTGGAATTTTGTTTACTACCTGGCAATTGTCCCTTAAGAAGGTCCCAGAGAAGACAAAGACTTAGTGAGGCAGTGGTCAGGTACCCTTGAGTCCCTTATCTCTCATGTCTGTACCACGTAATCCCCACCTTAAAGTCCTCAGGCAATCTAGTCATATACACGAAGGTGTAAAAAAAAAAAAAAAAAAAAAAAAAAGGCAACAAAAAACACCCTTGTTGAGTGTTAACCCTGGGGAAAGGAGAAAACTCACAGCAGAATGTAGCTCAGCTGGAGAAATGCCAGGTAGCAACCCTCTCCGGTGGCCCAGCATTGTACAGAGCCATGGAAAAGCTAGAGAAGTAGGGTGGCGGTACATTACGAATAGTAAACCAGAGGAAAAGTCTCCATTAATAAATGTCCCTGATATGGGGCAGAGTCTGCTCCAACCCGGTCCAGCCTGTGGCCGGAACAAAGGCTCTGAACCCAACTGTTCTGAGTAGGGTCCACAGACCAGGAGCAGCAACATCTAGGAGCAGGTTTGAAATGCAGTCTGCCACCCAACCCCAACGTAGGGAGACTCTCCCGATACAAATGTCCCCAGCTGTTCTGCATGCACATTAAGGTCTGAGCATCTTCCAAACCACCAGGGGAAAGGAATTACATCAACCTATGGCAACCAGAGTTTCTCAAAGTCCTTTCTTTTCTCTCCCCATTTTCTGCTTCAGCTCCTAAGAGACTTCTCTGTCCTCTCCAGAGAGCAATGTAAAGGTAGTTTTTGGTCTTTATGTGCCCCGAAACTCATTCCCCCACCCCCAAAAGAGTAGCAGCTAATCCACTAGATTGGCTGTTATCAGCAGGTGGAGTTATTGTGCACTTAAAAGCAGCTCAGCTTCTGTCCTCTCCTACCTGTCCCCTACCCCCACCCCTCCCCTCCTCCTTGCTCTGCTTGGGCTCAGGGACACAGGGTTACCCTGGGCTTCCAGCCTCCTTTGGTTTGCAGACCTTGCAGCCCACTTTGTATCCACAGCCATCTTGGCATCTTGGCAAAGCCATGATCTCAATTTACCCAACAGACCTGAATTTCATGGTAGAAGTGTGCAGCCTGGCCATTCCTTAAGCCACTATACCTTGGTCTTCGATTTCTAACTCGTTTGTATGGATTCTCTATCAACCCAAACCATGGAGGCTGGGAAGGGCCAAAGACCCTCCACAGTCCAACCCTGCCTCGAAGTTATATCAGCATCTTATAATCTTATCCTGTTCAAATTCCTTAGTATGAGTTAAAGCTCAATCCTTTAAGATTTTATTTATTTGAGAGAGAGAAAAAGTGAGCACAAGCAGGGGGAGAGGCAGAGGGAGAAACAGACCCCCAGCTGAGTAGGGAGCCTGAGGCAGGGCTTGACACCAGGACCCTGGGATCATGACCTGAGCCAAAGGCAGACACTTAACTGACTAAGCCACCCAGGCACTACAATCCTTTTTTCTTTATAAAGATTCCAGTCAAAAGCCTAATGACTTTTTCTAATATTATACCAGATCTTTTTGAGAATTAATGGATCCTAATAAATTGCCATGAAGAGCATGGAGTTCCAAATGGTAGAACAACCAGGAAGTATCATACTGGAGCCTGGCTACATGTTACACTAAATTTAAATGACAATCTTCTTAAAAGTATTTTGAAAACAATGCTTTGACTACATTTAGACCACTTTGAAAGATAATATACTTAAGTTGTTCATATCTTCATGGTGATTTTTAGTTTTCTTTGGGATTAAGAACAATGCTCAAGTAGTGTAGGCATCAGGTAAAGAGACATTTTGGGGTGTCCTACAACAATGGAACCAGTTCCTCCCCAATATCATTAGTACTACCAACCATGAATTTTAGGCCACGTTCTTGTAGGCTACAGCTAAGTCAATGTAAGTCTTTCATAGCCTTTCCCTAAGTTTGAAAATGACAAACACTTCATATCCTTTGATACTCAACTTATTTGTATAAAAGAGTTTTGGCATTTTTACCTGGCATCACATGCACATATTCCAAAGATCCTATCAAATGAGTGTGGATCTGAGTACATACAGACACCCTTCAACTGATAAGACCTCCCCAGATCTCCAGGTGTGTGGAACCATCATAAGCACCAGTCTAGGACTTCTGGGGAGGCAGAGGAGCCATGGAGAGATTCATCTTCATTCTTTGCATCTCTTCTCAATTTCAATCTGCTAGATTTGCTTTTGCACACAAATTCTTTAAGAACTTTGATTCCTAGTTTCCCTGGAAACCAGCTTATGCGACCAGAGAAAATGTTAGGGATTCAAAACTAGTTTGGAACTTCTGAGTAGAGGCTGCAGTTTACCCTCCATACTCCTCAGAGGGCCACACTCAGGCAAACTGAGAGTAAGAAGAGAGGTGGAGAGTAGCAGGTCACCACACTTCCGCCAGGAAAGCCAATAGGATTTCCCACATCAGGCTTTTATTCTGGAGTAACCAGCATGAGCAGCAGCACCTCCAAGAGAATGCATCTGTGAAATCCATTCTCAACTCTCCATAATAATGGCATATCCCTTGGGAGTATACATTTAGCACCAGGTAGCAACTAGTACTTGCAGAAGTAGGAACAGAATGAAGGTACCAGTCTTTTCTGGACAAGCATGCTTTAAAAAAGAAAAGGCAAGAAGGCAACCCACATGACATCCAGTGGTTTGAATCCTATGCCTTACGTGGAGATTGTGCTTTTTGGTGTCAGAGGTGGGATCTGACAATCAAGTCAATAAGGTGACAGGCTGCCATGTCATCAGAATACCAGGCCTCTGCAGGGTCCTTGGGTTCAATTCTTCTCCAGAGAATGCACAGATGTGGACTCTACAAGTAACATTTAGCCTTGCTAAACTTCAAAAGCAGATGGACAAGGGCCCTGCCAGAATGCATAGTAATCCCCAGCAATCACAAAAGCCAGAGCAGCAATACCTGTGGGCTGGCTGGGGCTCAGCTGAAGAGCCAGAACAGAGCCCTCTGGGGACCACTGCTATGCACATCAGGAGGACTCAAGAAACTGGACTTTAGCAGGAAGTAGCAGGAAGTAAAGACTTGGTTTCTGGGATTTAGAAGAAGAACTGTTCCACTGCAGACTGAAGGATTTTTAAAAAGGCAATCATGTGAAGAATTCAGACCAGGATGAGACTGTTAGAACAAACAAGACGATGGCCAGTCACCAGCCATTGGACATTAGCATGGACCAGCAGAGCTCCCAGGGTACATCAGAGCCAGGAAGACAGAATTTGGAGGGACTCTCAGTAGCCAAGATCAGACAGATGTTGAAGCCAGAATATCATTGCAGTCTTGAATCTTAAGCAATTATTTTCCACCAAAACAGTGTGCCCACGAACCAGAGTCTCCTTAACGTGCACACACTCTGGACCAGTTCTACAGAATCCAGGAAATGTGGAAAACCTACATCTTAGACCACCTCAGCAAGTTTTAAACTGCATGGTTCCATTTTTACAACATTCTTGAAAAGACAAAAAACTCCAGTGATGGAGTTTTGGTAAGAGGTTGCCAGGTTAAGTAAGATTTTTACAAGCTACTGTGTTTGCAGTGACCCTTCTTCAATTTCAAAGGGATATGTAACCTCTCCCCACCCACCAACGGTTAAGAAAAACCACTGCTTTATAACAAAAAAGGCATGAGGCCTCACACAGGCCATACTGATAGAGCCTAGTTGGGCACATCAGTTAAGGGCAAAACCACCAGAATCACTTCCAACGAGCATCGTCTCAGGCCTCCCACGTCAGCTCATCTTAGAGATTCTGGGAGAACAGAGCTCTCAGCTGACTCATTAACTGACCTCATTGTCACATAACTCACCCTAGTCACCCTCTCCAACTTTTTTTTTTTTTAATAGAACCAATTGCAGAGGTAAGCCACTATCCCGTCTTCTCAAAATATTCCCTTCTCTTTATCATCTGACCACTTACATAACGAATAACTGAATGAACAAGCTGAGCTTCGCCTAGAACTGAACTTCATGAGGTTTGCACTGTTTTGCATCTTGCTACTTTTCCTGTGCATAAATTGAGATATGTTCGTGTTACTGTGTGTAGGTCGAGTTTGTTCATTTTAGGTGTTGTGTGCTATTTCATTTTATAAATATACTACAGTGTTTTGATCTATTTTAAATATTGAAGGCTATTTCACCCATGTTTTAACATCAACATTGAATCAACTGAGTTCTCGTGACTTCATCATTATGATTCTAATGAAAATATCTATACCAAAGGCAGAAACATGACAACTTCTCTCAGCAGCCTTCACCAGCTTGAGGTTTCTATAAAACCCAGAAATAGGGAATTGTGCAGATGGGCCTCCTACTAACATGAATCTTCAACAATCCAGTGCTTCATTAGTGGGTGTACAGTAATTGTCTTAGGTCCTAAAAATAAAGTCTCACTCTTTGCTAATAAATCTGAGTCAGTACTGCTAATGATACTAGTATATCAACAAATTGTGAATGCCTTTTCCTAACTAGCTCCGGATTATTCAAGTCTAACATGAGGCTACATATGTTGTTTCCAATACAGAGTTGAACTATGTGGTAAAACACTGTCCTCTCACACAGTACAGTTCACCTGACTTTGAACGGTCCCATATGCTAGGACTTTGTCCTTTCTGACCAAGGCTCTATGAAGAATAAAGTCAATGGGCTGATAAGCCTCAGTCTTGCCACATGGACCAAGACTAAGAGGTCACTAGCACTAGTAAGGCCCTAGAAATCTTGCTCACCCCTCCCCCTCCCGATCCACAGCTTCTTCTATACTATAAAGAACACTGAGTTTCTAAGACCAATACCCTAAGAGAGGGCTGTTGACAACTCAATCACAAATGAGACTAGAGTTTAAATGACAGACCACATACCTTTTCCACAGAAGGAGAACTTGTTACAGGAATGAGAGAGAAAAACCATGAATGCTATGCTGGGCAGTCAAATAGGCAGAGAAATAGCAATAAGTTTTGAAAACTGTCCCAAGAGTTAAGAGGTCCTGGACAACATGCACTCCAGGTCACTAGCTCACCAATCTTACCCACACCTCTCTACCGACAGGGACTTTATCAAAGGCGGCAGTGCTCAGTGGACAATAGCATGGGTCTCGTCCTCTTATTCCCAGTACTAATATTCTAGAGAACTGTATTAGAGGACCTGCTTCATGCCAGGAGTCTTGCACACACAAATCCCCAAAAGAACCTTAAAGCACCCAAAAATTTGAACAGGTAGTGTTACTGCCCTGCTCACTATTCTCCACTGGTTCCTCCTACCACAGTAAAAAGCTAAAGCCCTACAGTAGCCTCCATGGCCCTACACAATCTGGCTTCCTCCATCAACCCTCTGACATCCTACTCCCTTAACTCCACTCCAGCCACAGACTTCCTCACTGTTCCTCAGAACTGCCAGGCCAATTGCACCTTAGGCCTGGGCATTTGCTCCCTTGGTCTGTTCTTCTGCCAAACAGCCCTGATGCTTGCTCCCTCACTTGCTTCAAGGCTTTGTCCAGATGTGAACTTCTCCATATAGCCTCAAATACTACCACCACTCCCTTCCTTATTGCCTATTTTTTTTCTCCGCTTCAGTTTTTCCTCCCAGTACTTGCCAGGAGAAATTTTTCTTCTCTCTAAACGTGTCACTCAAGCCAGCCCATCACACACTATAAACGCAGAACCCTCAAGAATAGAACCCACTGAAGATGGAAGGAACCAAGCTTTTACTCCATTAGTCAAGAATTTCCGAAGATATCGGTAACACAGATTGATAAGAGTAAGTTTGCTTTAGGACTATTAACCACTAAGAAATATATCAATGTAGAATATGAACCCAAAAATATAAACAAATACAGTTAATGGGCAAATGGTAAAAACAAAACCACACACTATTTCAGATTAGAAAATGTCTTACTAAACACAAATATCAAAAAAAGATCCTACATCATAGTGTGCTGTAAACAGAATCACAGCAGATAGGAGAGATACTTTAAAATGGTTACAGTAATGACATTTCTACAATATCAAGATTTCTTTTCAGGATTACATCACATATCCCCTCTGGAAAGTTCTGTTAATGTTTTCCTTCTTTGGTGGTGATCACTAAGGAAATGGTGGGGAAATAAAGCATAGAAAAGAAATATTACACAAATGTGAATAGCTCCAAGATTTTAGAGTAGAAGCCGAGGCTGTGCCTTCTAATCTCGACATTGTCGGTCTCTGGGTATAACTGCTACCAATTCAAGGGTATGTAGTGAGGCTACCACTAAGGGTCTTCACTAGCACTGTTAATAATCAGAGTCATTTCCTGCTAGAGAAGCCAAATAAATTCAACCAATTCTCTTATAGAAGCAAACCCTATCCACAGAACTGCCAAGTCCCTGTTCTGCCAAAGGCACCGTGCAGCCATCCACCCAACACCCACCAACCAGGTTCCGCAGGCAGACAGGTGGGCAGAGGCAGCAGAGCCCTGAGGCTTGGAAACTCCATGCTGCCTTAACCAGCCCACCACCACCAGCCAGGTCCTCCTTTGAGCACCCAACTGTGCGGCACCTGACATGGTTCCCCCTTGTGAAAAATCCTTTCTGTCTGCCCCACATAGCCTCTAGCCCTCTCGGTCCCTATATACCCTGTGTATATACTTCCACTGTAGCAATTAACACATCTGCACACATACACCTCTGCACACTGAAGGTTTCTCGACTGGCATAAAGTAGGAGCTCAATAACTTCTTGTAGTAGGTAACAATGACCAGTGACCACAAAATCCCTACTGTAAAGACACTTATGAAAATGAACCCATTTCCAACACCCCCCGGTGTAGCAGCTTTCTACTTTCACTACAATAAAGTTATATTAAAACAAACTGGGGGAAAAAAAAGGAAAATAAAAATAAAACTGCATCATTTATTTCAACGAGACCTATTAATGCAATATGATCGTCAAATCTCAAACACCCAACCCTATCACCAACATTAAACTTTCAAATTATTTTGTTTAATTAAGGTATATGGCAGCTCAGTGACTGCTTATGAATAATGTACCACTGGAGCCTTTTCCCATCACCAGGATTCAATAGTTGCTTCCCAAAAAGACAGGGCAAAGTGTTTTAATTGTGCTCCTCATCCCTGCCCCCACCCCTGAATTTAAGTAGGAGTTTTCTTAAGTTCCTAGCCACCGTCTCAAAAAAAAAAAAAAATCTGCTCCTCACCTCTGGCCAGCCTGATTATAAATACTGGGCACAGAACCATGAACAGGGCAGACAAAAACTCCTGTCCTCAGAATGTTTACCATCCTAGAGCAATGTCAAGAGGTACTTGACATAAAACCAGAAGCCTGGGATCCCTGGGTGGCGCAGCGGTTTGGCGCTTGTCTTTGGCCCAGGGCGCGATCCTGGAGACCCGGGATCGAATCCCACATCAGGCTACCGGTGCATGGAGCCTGCTTCTCCCTCTGCCTGTGTCTCTGCCTCTCTCTCTCTCTCTCTCTGTGACTATCATAAATAAATAAAAAATTTAAAAAAAAAAAAAAAAAAAAAACCAGAAGCCTGGCTCTCCCAAGAGCCACTGATAGATACCTCCTTGCAATGACAAATTTTACCAACTTTGGACTCACCATGATTTGGAGGCAGATAACTCCATTTCACATTTGTGCTGAAGATTAGGGAAAAGTGAACAGAAAAAAGCTCATCACTGGGCTACGGAATGATGCTCTGATATGGTTTAATTATTCAAGTCAGAGAGCTGCTATTTCCATTTATGTCTGGACATCAAGTGTGGCATTAGAATTATCAGGCTCAGACAGGGAATTGTAATTTATTTCTGTACATTCAAGAGTGTTCGAAAGAGAGAGGGTCTGGTTGGTTCATGCAACTCTTGATCTCAGGGTGATGAGTTCGAGCCCAACGCTGGAGTTAGAGATTACAAAAAAAAAAAAAAAATTAAGATTTAAAGAGTGTCCAAAGGAGCATCAAGTCCCCAGAGATAGGTACTGTGGGGCCCAACCAGACCGAGTCTGTGCAGGGGTTTTATCAAGGCTGATTCCGTCTGGGAGCACCTTCCTCAAGGCCCTCCTGCCCCGGCTTCCCTTCCAGGCTTTCATTGTTATCCTCCCCAAGAGCAGCTGAAATGGCTGTCCTTATCTCCCAGGCATCTCAAATGCTATTTTAGCTTCAAGTACATGAGAGTTTAGCTTTTGTCCAAAGCTTAAAGAGCTGCTAACACCAATGAAAAAGAGAACACGCAATTAACTTATTTTATCGATTTTCCCCAGTTAAATCCTGAGACTGAACAAATGGGATCAGATCGCAAAAGATTAAACTTCCACCTCACAGCTCCATTTATATCATTAAAATCTCTCTACCACCTGAGCTTGAGCTCGCGGTCTTCCTGCCTCCTCTTTAAGGACCCAGCATGCCAGGTTTACTTCATTTGGCTTGATGTCAGCCTTACAGCAGGGCAAGAGGCAGGTGTTACCACCACTTTACAACAAACTAAGGCACAGGCAGGAAAGGGATAAGAGGGCAAGAGTTTGGTTTTTCTTTTAAAAAATACTATGTTAATACTGAATTTGTGTTAAAATTTGGACAATGCACAGAAAAGTCCAAAAGTCCAGTCGCAGCTGCCCAAAGAGAAAGGAAAGCCATGTGTCAACTACGGCCCAAGGCTTCAGCTAAGGGAGTCTTAGGCGGCCTTTGCCCATCCCGCCATCAGCCTCAGCAGGCCGAGCCTGCAGTGCCACATCCTGACAGCAGCAAGGAAGTCTAGGCACCAGAAGGAAGGGAAGAGTGTGCCAACCGCTCTCTTTCCTAGATGGGCACTTGCAACTACAGAATTCATTTCCACAGGGGATTATTTTTCCCAAAGCCTTAGTGCTTGGCACAAGGGATTATGTTGTAACCAAGAAAAAAATAGGTTCAGTGAGAACGAATGCCAACTGCTAACATTTAGACCAAAAAATAGCCTTCTGATTGCAGCACATCCCATGGGCAGGAGACCAGAAAGCAGAGAAGTAGCAGGAAGACAAAAGAGCATCAGACAGATACTCCTGTACCCATGAAGACCCGCGCAGGGTGCATGGCCACAACCCAACACCAGGAACACACCTGCTCGCCAGTCTGCTCTCCTCCCAGCAGCTCTGGACACTGAGCCACAAGGGTTCAAGCGGGCCAGGGTCTGAAGGCTGCACACCTGATGCTCATCTCCTACTCTACTTTCTGTCCACCTGACTCTGGGTGAAGTAGCAGACCTGCATCCCAGATCCCACATCTGCACAACAGGGATTCGGACACTCAAGTATTGCCCTCATGGGGTGATTTTAAGTAGCTAAAGGTGTAAAGCAATTAGCATAACACCTAACATGGAACATGGGCTTTTTGTGTTAACTATTATTACTAAACAGTAAGGCTCTGGAGGACTTAGACCTTCTCCAATTATCCATGGTAAAGGAAACTAAATCTCCAAACTCTCAAAAATCAAAGCCTTTGGAAAATAAAGAAAAAAATCACGTGCTTGACCGTCAAAGCAACAGCAAATTTATTTCTCAGGCAACTTCCAAAGATGCACCATAGTTCCTCCAGGTCACCAAGCTATCACTTGGAAGGCTCACCATGTGAACGGTACCCAAATAATCCTCAGAGCCCAGAGGGGCAGCTGGCTTCTAAGTAAGGGGACCCCGAGGCCTCAGGGAGGATCGAGTTTGTTATAAAATCATAGAACCCCGTTCCCAATTAAGACGTTTGTCTGAGCAGGGCAGGCATGTTCAAGTGTCTGCTGACTTCTTCAGAAGCCTCAACCCCCACTGCCCTAGAGGGAACTTGGCAAAGACCTGCAGGACTGGAACAGAATAAGGAGCTCGTCCTTCTGCTTGGAGGCTGGTGCCACCACATCTGGGAACAAAAACCCAATGGTCACTTAAGTTTGGGAGGTGCCAGGGAGACCAATGCTGGCATGACCTCGACAAGCAGAGGGTGTGCTTGGGTAGTCGCCTCTCCAGTGAAGCCCGTGCAGGGCTTTCGAAGATCTGATTTAAGCAGAAAACTGGCCTTTGCAAAAGATCTAGACAGTGACCGGCTCACTCCTTTCCTCACACACAGGAAGCTCCCAGGGACTCCCCCAGTACGGTGATCACAGAGCAGAGGAAGAACTGGAAAGCCACGAGGATCTGTCTGGGTTCTTCTCTGGGTTCTACCGGTTACAGGCAGTTTGGTCCCATTCCTGCTCTGAGTCTGATTCCTCACAGTACAGAGAGGGAACAAGCTGAAAAATACCCATCCTGTTCCAGCTCCAAGATTTGCTGGCCCCTGAAGTCCATCTTTGTTTGCCCTTGTCCATCATTTACACCTGACTCCATCCCCACCTCTACCTTTGTCTTGTGCTCAGTCATACCCACCTGAATGGTGGCCATGGCTCACTGCTGAACCCACTCCTCAATGTGGGCTGATGGCCTGATGATGGCTTGCTCTCACTGCACCTCAGCATCTCATTCACACTGCAAGATGCTCTCCGCCCGCCCCACGCCTCATAGTACTCAGACAGGAGCAGACCCTGGGCTTATCTTCCAAAAAAAAAAAAAAAAAAGGCTAGACTCAATTGGCTTTATGTAAGAGAGGTCTACAATTATGTAACTTCTTCCATTTGAAGAGAACTTCCACTCCCAGTTTATCCAATATACATGTATTGGGCACATATCATGACCAAGGCCCTAGAAAGCATCCCCCAAAAATTGTCCCTATCCTCAGCTGATGGTTTACTACCTTAAGCCTATTAAGTCCACTCAGTATAAGAAGTCTAATTATTAGCATGGCTTCAAAATCTTACAGAACATTCTAGCACATTTTTTAAAGCTCCATTATCAAATATCTGTACTTGTAACATGTTAGGGGACTTTTAGGAGCTGTGAGTATTTTTATGGTGAGAGGTATAACTATGTAAGGTTTTTTTTTGGGGGGGGGGTACTTTTTAAAGGTAGCATATAGCTGTTTCCCTGTCACTTTTGAAAAAAAAGAGGCTTAGAATGTTTCCAGCTATAACAAATCCTAGATGGCAAGACAAAGAAACAAGTGACATTATTACTCTTCCTCCATCTACCCAGTCCCTACCCAGCTTCCCCATCTCTCCAAAACTTAGACACTGAATTATAATACAGTGATTTTCCTAATAAGTAGGCTGTTTTCCTAAAGGAAGATTCAAAATGGTTTAAACAAGAAATATTGAAAATTCCAGGATAGACTCCCAAGAATAATCATGCCATACATCCCTGTGTTCCTAGATGACCAAAGTTCTTAGCTATTGGACATACAAGCAATCACCCTCACTCCGTGAAAGATATGGCTGCTTTTCTTTCACTCTCAATCCCCTCAAAGTAACATGTGGAGAGATTTATTCCCTTAACAGCTCGCCTTCCTATCACATAGATGGAGAACTTCAGGCACAGAGTGGCCTTTATAATTTTCTAGTCAAGAGCCATCTAAGTGCTCACAGAGTCTTCAGAAGTTCACTGCTACCAAATGAATAAACGTGAAACAAGATGCTGGTTTCTCAGATCCAAGAGAACACCTCAGACAAGGAACTAAGTCCTTTGCCAGTAAAGGACAAAGGCTTGGTATCACTGACCCATGCTGGAATTGATCACTTTTGTAGCAAGAGGCAGCTTTAGCTCCAACTCCCAAAAAAGATTTGCAGCATTTATTGAGTTCATTAATGTGTCAAGTGCTTGATTAGTACAGTGGGAGACAAAGGCAAATGAGACAGTCTTTGACCTCAGGGAATTTAATTACTCCACTTACAACAGTGGTTCTCAAAGTGTGGGCCCTGGATCTGCAGCCTATTCACTCAGGAGCTTGTGACAAGTGCACATCCTCAGATCCCATCCTGAATCAGCCTGATCAGAAGTTCCAGGAGGCAGGACTTAGGAATCTGTTTAACAAGCTCTCTGGGTAATTTTAGGACATACCAAAGTGTGAGGACGCAGGTACAAAAATAGAGCACACAAAGTCAATGATAGATAGCATCAGTATCTGTGATTGTTTAGATATAAACACATTTCATACAAAAGCCACACACAAAACCCAACCTTTCTGCCAGGAACACACCTGACTGCTATAAGCACTTTAGTGCTATTAAGTATTGTCCAGCAATTGACATTTTGCTAGGAGGTAAGCTAATGTTAGTCCTGTCCTCTTTGATAACAAGCAATCTCTCTGTCCTCTGATAACAAGCTATCTCCGTATTTGGAAACTCATTTCAAAATGCCCCTTGTTAGTCTGTAACAAGAGACTAAGAAGAGCACTATATATTAAGAAAGGCAATGATCCTGGGATCCCTGGGTGGTGCAGCGGTTTGGCGCCTGCCTTTGGCCCCGGGTGTAATCCTGGAGACCCAGGATCGAATCCCACATCAGGCTCCCTGCATGGAGCCTGCTTCTCCCTCTGCCTTTGTCTCTGCCTCCCTCTCCTTCTCTCTCTGTGACTATCATAAAAAAAAAAAAAAAAGGCAATGATCCAACACGAAGATAGAATAGTTGTAAATATTTATGCACCCAACAGGGGAGCACCCAAATACATCAAACAAAGTGAACCAATTGATAATACACCAGTAGTAGGGGATTTTAACACTCCCCTTACATCGATGGACAGATCGAAATAGAAAAATCAACAAGGAAACAATGGCTTTAATGACACACTGGACCAGATGGATTTAACAGATATATTCAGAACTCTTCATCCTACAACAGGAGAATACACATTCTTTTCAAGTGCACATAGAACACTGTCCAGAATAAACCACACGTTAGCCCACAAAACAGACCTCAACAAATTCAAGAAAGTCAAAGTCCTACTGTGCACCTTTCCTGATCACAATGCAATGAAACTCTAAGTCAACCACAAGAGAAAATCTGGAAATACCACAAATATATGAAGGTTAAATAACATGCCATTAAACAGTGAATGGGTTGACCAGGACACAAAAAAAATATATGGGAACAAATGAAAATGAAAACAACAGTCCAAATTCTTTAGGATGCAGCAAAAAGAGTTCTAGGAGGGAAATTCACAGCAATACAAACCTATCTGAAAAAAAATCTCAACCTAACTTCACACCTAAAGAAGCTAGTGAAAGAACTAAGGCCAGCAGAAGGAAATAATTAAAGATTGGAGTAGAAATGATACAGAAACTAAAAAAATTAAAAATAAAACAAGGAGCTAGTTCTTTGAAAAAATAAAAGTGACCAACATTTAACCAGACTTATCAAAAGCAGAAAGGACCCAAATAAATGAAATCACAAATAAAAGTACCACTACCACAGAAATACAAATTATAAGAGATTATGGAAAAATATATGCCAACAAATTAGACAACCTAAATGAAATGGATAAATTCCTAGAAATATAACTGAAATAGGAAGAAATAGAAAACTTGAACAGACCACTAAACAGCAAATAAGTTGAATCCGTCATTAAAAAACTCCCAAGAGGGCAGCCCGGGTGGCACAGCGGTTTAGCGCCGCCTGCAGCCCAGGGTGTGATCCTGGAGACCCGGAATCGAGTCCCACATCAGGCTCCCTGCATGGTGCCTGCTTCTCCCTCTGCCTGTGTCTCTGCCTCTCTCTCTCTAGCTGTGTCTCTATGAATAAATAAATAAAATCTTTAAAAAAAAAAAAAAACTCCAAAGAAAAGACCAGGACCAGATGGCTTCACAGGAGAATTATACCATTTACAGTAGAGTGAATACCTCTTCTTCTCAAACTATTCTAAAAAATAGAAAAGGACGGAAAACTTTCAAATTCATTTTATGAGGCCAGCATTATCCTGATACCAAACCTACAGGCTGATATTTGATGAACCTAGACGCAAGAATCCTCAACAAAATCCTAGCAAATCAAATCCAACAATACATTAAAAGAATCATTCACCACAATCAAGTGGAATTTGTTCCTGGATTGCAAGGGCAGTTCAATGTTCACAAATCAACCAACATGATACATCACATTAACAAGGAAAAGAACCATATGATCGTTTCAATAGATGCAGAAAGAAAAAAAAACATTTGACACAGAGTACAACATCCATTCATGATAAAATAACCAACAACAACAACAACAAAACCATAAACACATACCTCAACAAATACCTCAACCTAATAAAGGCCATATATGAAAAACCCACAGCTATCATCATCCTAAATGCTAAAAAATAGCTTTTCTTCTATGACCAGGAACAAGACAGGAATATCCTCTCAACACTCTTATTCAAGTCCTAACCACAGCAATCAAACAAGAAATTAAAGCCATCCAAATCAGCAAGGAAGAAGCCAAACTTTCACTATTTGCACAAGACATGATACTAAAGAGAAAACCTGAAGGGGGCACCCCAGATGACTCAGCAGTTTAGCGCTGCCTTAAGCCCAGGGCATAATCCTGGAGCCCCAACATCGACATCGGGTTCCCTGCATGGAGCCTGCTTCTCCCTGTGTCTCTGCCTGTGTGTGTGTGTCTCATGAATAAAATCTTTAAAAAAAAAAAAAAAAAAGAAAGAAAGAAAAACCTGAAGGACTCCATCAAGAAACCTGCTAGAATACATGAATTCTGTAAAGTCACAGGATACAAAAATCAATGTACAGGAATCTGTTGCATTTCTATATACCAATAATAAAGCAGCAGAAAGAAAAATTAACAAATTAACCCCATTCACAATTGCACCCAAACCATAAGATGCCCGGGAATAGACCTGACCAAAGACCAAAAGACATGTACTATGAGAACTATAAAACACTGATGAAAGAAACTGAAGATGGCACAAAGAAATGTAAAGACATTCCAAGCTCATGGATTGAAAGAACAAACGTCAAAATGTCTTCTCTACCCAAAGCAATCTACACATTCAATGTAATCCCTATCAAAATACTACCAGCATTTTTCACAGAACTAAAACAATCCTAAAATCTGTATGGAACCACAAAAGACCCCAGAAAGCCAAAGCAACCCCCCCCCAAAAAAAGCATTGTGGGGGGCATCACAATTCCAGACCTCAAGGTTTGTTACAAAGCTGTAGTCATCAAAACTGCATGGTACTGACGCAAAAATAGATCAACAGAACAGAAAACTCAGGAATGAACCAGCAATTGTATGGTCAGTTAATTTTCAACAAAGCAAGATCCAAGGAAAAAAGACAATCTCTAACAAATTGTATTGAGAAAATAGGACAGCATCATGCAGAATGAACCTGGACCACTCTTTCATCCTGTACAAAAATAAGTTCAAAATGGATTAAAGAACCTAAATGTGAGATGTGAAACCGTAAGTCTTTGATGAAAGCACAGGCAATTTCTCCAACATCAGCCATAGTAACTTCTAGATAGGTCTCCTGAGGCAAGGGAAATACAAAAACTATTGGGCCTATGTCAAAATAAAAAGCTTCTGCACAATGAAGGAACAAACAAAACTAGGGCAACCTACAGAATGACATAGTTAATTCATTAATAAAAATCAATTAATAAATTAATACCCAAAATATATAAAGGACTTACAGAACTCAACACCCAACAAGTGAATAACTCAATTAAAAAAAGGACAGAATACATAGATATTCTTCTAAAGAAGAGACAGATGGCCAACAGACACATGAAAAGATGCTCAACACTAATTATCAGGGAAATATAAATCAAAACTATACTGAAGTATCACCTCATACCTCTCAGAATGATTACAATCAACAACAGATGCTGGCAGGATGTAGTCAAAGGGGAACTCTCCTGCACTGTTGTGGGAATGCAAACTGGTTCAGCCACTCTGGAAAATGGTAGGGAGGTTCCTCAAAAAGTCAGAAATAGAATTTATAATCCAGCATCACATTACCGGGTATTTACCTAAAGAATACAAAAACAGTAACTCAAAGGGACACATACATTCCTAGGTTTACAGCAGCACTATTTACAACAGCCAAATTATGGAAACAGCATAAGTGACCATCCAACTGATGAATGGATAAAGATGGACACACACACAGATGGATAGAGGAATATTATTCAGCCATGAAGAATAAAATCTGGCCATTTGCAATGACATGGATCTAGAGAGTATTATGCTAAGTGAAATATGAGAAAAATACCATGTGATTTGTTTCTTCAATTCCATATATGAATGAAATGAACAAAGGGGGAAAGACAGAACCAAGAAACAGACTTAACTATAGAGGACTTATGGTTACCAGGAGGAAAGGGGTGGGGGGATGGGTTAAATAGATGGAGATAAAGGAGGGCATTTGTGATGAATATGGGGTTGTATGAAATATTGAATCACTACTGTACACCTGAAACTAGTATTATACTGTAGGTTTTAAAGAACTAGAATTTAAAACTTTTTTAAAATGCTTTTTTTTTTTTTTTAAGATTTTATTTATTTATTCATGAGAGTCACAGAGAGAGAGAGAGAGAGGCAGAGACACAGGCAGAGGGAGAAGCAGGCTCCATGCAGGGAGCCCAACGTGGGACTCGACCTCAGGACTCCAGGATCACGCCCTGGGCTGAAGGTGGCGCTAAACTGCTGAGCCACCTGGGCTGCCCTAAAATGCCTTTTGTTAAGGCACAATTGAATATATTCTTTGGTCCCAATTTGGGAGGGGGAACAAAAAAAAAAAAGCGCTTAAGTGAGGATGGCTTTGAACAAGTTCCTGTAAAAAAAACAGCAGTCAAGAAAAAGTAGTAAAAAAAATTTTAAAAAAAGACAGCAGTCAATTTCTACAACTAAGTCAAGGGAAAACCTCATGTTCCCCAAGCCTGCCCAAGAATCATAAACTGCACTTTTCCCCTTCCAGGAAGGACCAACCTCCTACATTTCCACATAAAGCCAGTCTCCAAACGCCTGGGAAAGCACTTCAAGCCCCACTCCCCAGTCAGGAATAGGTCTCCATGAGCTCTAAGCACAGCACATGAAGCAACTCCCAAAGACATCAGTTAACCACTTTGAAGAACAACTTTGCATTATGTAATTAATTCAACACACCATACAGTGCCCCCTCTCTCCTTGGGAATCTGGTTTTCTTCCTTTCTAGAACTGAAACCTATATTCCAGAACATATGAGAACACCTAAGTGCTCCTTAAAGCTCCGAGAAGCCCAGACAAAAGTAGTGCATAAAGAAACAAGGCCATTATTTCCTGTCTGCAGGCCCCAGCACTGCCCAGCAGAGCAGAAGGAAAAGCTACACTTGGCAACCCTGGAAGAACTTCCCAGCTTCAGGTCCTTCAGAGACCATTGCGTTACTAAAAACACCCCTCCTCTTTCAGACCGCCTCCCTGCCTGGGGCCTGAACCCACAGAACAGGTCTCCAGCTTATGTAGCATCCTCACCACATGGCACAACATGCCTTGCATCCAAGGGGCTCACGATCCAGTACTGTATCCGCTTACTGTACAAAGGAACAAAAATAGAGAGCCCATCCCATCTCCTCTAGCACTGCCAGATTTTACATGGAGAAGAAAAGGGTAATGGATTCAAGTGGATGACAGCCATACATTACCCCGTGCTTAATGAAAATGGCCTTTTCATTACTGCCCAGCCTCCTACATTCAATACAATCAAGAAAATGTTTGTCAAATGGTTCTAACTCAATAGAATACAATCACCCTTTAAAAAAAAAAAAAAACAGCACTAGTCAGGAGGACCAACTGTCTGAATTTGTCCAAGACTTTCCTAATTCAACACTGAAAGCCCCTCGTCTAGAGAAACCAGGGTCCTAGGGAACTCTGGACCATTGCTTACCCTTAGACCAGATCCTAGTCTGCTGCTATAGAGAAAACCTGTAACACCACATTTCTCAACCTGAATCCCAATAAAACAGTCTCAGAAGGGTCATGGCCTTTAGTAACTTAAATAAGTGTCTCTGGGTGTCAGGAGAACGCAACTAAGAGCCGCGAGTCTAGTCTAGTGGTCAGATCTGAGAATCCCCTGGAGGGCTGGCTAACCACTCCTAACCCCCGCCCCCCACAAGATTCTGACCCATAGGCCTGGCACACATGTATTTGCATCTCTGATGAGCTCCCGTGCCCTTGATGCTGGTCACAGATCACACTAGAAACAGTCCTGGCCTAGCTACTGCTCATCTACTAACTCGCCAAGAAGGCTTGAATCAACTATGGATGCCCCTGGAAAGCCCCTGAGCTCCCTGGACTTGTTTCTTCATCTATAACTGTATATGGTCCCTAAGCTCTCCTCAAATGCTAGGTTTCCAGAACAGTGATTCTCTCCATTTCAATCAGAATAATCACCTGGAAGACTTGTTAGAACAGATTCTTGGGCTCTTTCCCTTACCAGGATTCAGGTGTGCAGTGGGCCCAGGAAGCTGGATTCTAGCAAGCTCCCAATGGACACTGATTCTGAGTAGCACTGCTCTCCAACACACAGGGGTCCTTGGACAATATTTATATCGACTGTGAACACACAGCCAAAGTAGCAATCATGCTATAGGCTCTTCACATCTTTCAGCTTAATATTTCTTTAACCCTCAAATTCTATTTTCTCTCCTCACTCATTACATCAACAGCTGCATTCCATCTCCCCCAACTTTTTGTGTGTGGACTCACAGATTGCTGTCGCTGCAGATCGAGTAATCTCCCAGGCTGGGCAGAGGCAGGTTCCCTGCTTTAGCAATCTGCCCAGTTCCCATGGCAGGGCCAGAGAGAAAACTCAAGCAGAAAGGACAGTCTGTTCTCTAAGGAGAAGACTCAGAGACGTGGTGGTTTGCATCAAGTCCCAGAGTCAGCGAGCAGAAAGAATTCATGTTCTTCATCTCCAGTAAAAAGTATAATGTCTCTCCCCCACCCCCATTCAAGGGAAGATGCACTCAAGGAAGAAAACTCCCCAATATAAACGAAGCCAAGTTGTTCAAGGTGGGCACAGCTCTACTCCTGACCTTTTTTCAAGTACTCCTTCCTTCCAGAGTTTCATAGAAAATTGTAGAAGAAAATACAGTTAGCTAGAAGGGATCCTGCCAACAAGAACAATTTTTTTCATTTGCTTTGGATACTCTCTAGTACAAATATCTTAAAATGAGCTGATTAACTAGACTGTGCCCCCATGGGAACCTAAGGAGGAGGAGGGCTTGCAGGGAGGCGGGAGCATAACAGCCTTCTCATAACTGTGAAGTTGAGCTTTGAGTTTGCCAAGATCAGAATTCTTAAAATATCCACCTTCCAAGCTCATGGGGCATTGAGGATATTAAACAAGAAACATTATTGCATACTCCACAAATACCATGTGTGTGTACGTGTGTGTATGTGTGTGTGTGTGTATTTGCTAAATCTCAAGAATTTAGGCAATCCACTTCAGTTTTTAGAATAGCAGTACTTTTTATTGTTGTTTCCTTTGGGGTAGAGTACTCTGACACCAGTCAGCTTCCCCATGCTCATGGTACGTGTATTTCTTCTTGAGGAAGCCCTTAGGGTCTAAAAGGTAGAAAAGACTCGAGGAAGTCCCAGCTGCCCAGAGCACTGCTCCTCCATGCGTGGGATCTGCTGGCACTCCTGGGTCGAGCCATAGCCCTCCTCCAGGGAGGCTGCCTCACCTCCAGCAGGCCACTCCATCCTTGAGCCTTCACTCCTTCATGTGCAAGGAGGTAACCCTGCCAGGTGTGGTGCTGGAGGACGCTTTGCACCAGGGTCCAGGGCTGCCCTCTTTCTGCAGGGAATCCTCCCCGCCAGCTCACCCCTCAGCATTGGTCTACCGTCACCTTCAGAAGTAGCTGATGAGCACTGTTACTTCCTGGGTGGCTGTAAATGGTGAAAACATACCCATAACCCTGCTTGAAAGCCCTCACATTCCAGGAGCTAGGCCAGACTTCACTAGGGAGGAGTCCCTCCTGTCCACCCCAACCTGCCCTCCAGCCAAAAAGCCAGCCACGTCCAGCAGCTTACTGGCAATTCAGCTGCACTTTCTCTCCTCTGGGCCTCTGCCCGTACTATTCCCCATACCTGAAATATTTTCCCTTCTGGCTTTTCAAATCCCTCCAGGCCTTGTTTGGGTCCATCCTCCAACAAGTCTTTGTCCTGTATTCCTTCCCTCCAAGTGGCTTCATGCAGGTGTCTCTCAACTCCTCCAGGTGCACTGTAAGCCCCCATGTGCACCCCCTATCATACCTACATGGTCTTTTACACTCTGCCCATCTGTCCCTCCTTCCAGATTTATAAGTTTCCTGAGCCTCAGTTACTTCATCATCCTGTCAATTTCCAAAGCGGCCTAATACACGCTGAGACTACATTAACTGGTCTCTATATGGTGAGAGCCTTAGTAGCAATGATTTTTTTAAGTAAATTTCCAATGCTGGTATATTTCAGACTAAACAAACCTAATAAGTGAAAGTCAGGTTTGCCAAAAAAAAAAAAAACCATCTAGAGGGTTATGCAGAAGAGGATTCACCAAAGGACTTTTAAACATCAGATTACTAAGCATTTAAAATAGGATTGAGTCTGATGCTTTTTTGTCCCCAGAAACTTCCACTCAATTTAGTTCCTCCAATATTTATTAAGAACCAACTGTCACCTAACAGAAGGTGTCCTTGAAAACCCACTCTAGTTGGGGCCCATCCTGTGCACTTCCTTAACCTCACCATTCAAGGCAATTGAGAAGTAGTTAGTCCCACCCACCAAGATGGTGTAGTCCCACGAGTGTAGTCCCATGAAAGGAACGAGGCACTTTCTTCAGGAGCCACCAGCCTGGGGATGCACCACCCGCTGAGGTCCCCCTTTCACAGATTTACCAGAAGACTCAAGAGCCCCACCCCCACCCCAGGACCTCAGACAAGTGTCAACACTGCCTTTTCCATCACAACCTGTGAAGTCTTTGCTTTTTACTAAATTCTAAATGGACATGATTCTTCTTCCGTCCTGCCAAGATTCAAACTTCCCATGGAAAGAGCACAAGCTCTTTGGGGGCTTTTAGAGGCAGATGAGCAGCCCCAGACTGAACCACAGGGCTACTGGCTGGCGGCCATGCAACCATAGTCACATCGTTTAGCCACTCCAGGTTCTGCTTCCTCACACATAAAACGCAGAGCGGTTTGAGAACTAAACCTAATGCACAGAAAACTCTGGACTAAACTAGTACAGAGGAGGCATTCACTCAATGACAATTTATCACCATACCACCTGTCCCCTGCTTATACACAACTCACTTTAAAGCCACTCCTTCCAGGAAGTCTGCCAGCAGTAAAAACAATGTTGTCCTTGGTGCTACTTAAAGGCAGCCCTCAACTACCAATCAAATCCCCAAGATACCACTTTGCACCCACTCAGATGGTTAGAATCAGAACAAGAGTTGGCAAGGAGATGAAGAAATGACTACCCCTCGCATGTTGCAGATTTGTACATACAATGAGGCGCCGCTGTGGGAAATAGTCTGGTGTGGTCTAACAAAGTTGAACACAGAACTACCAAGATTCAGCAATTCTACTTCCAGACATAAGCTAGAAAGAACTGAGAACAGGTTCCCAAATACTTTTCCACAGATGTTCACAGCAGCAACTATTCACAGTGGCTAAAAAGTCGTAAACCACCTAAGTGTCTCTCAGCTGAGGAACAGACACACAAAGTATGGTAGATCCATACACTGGACTTGTATTCAGCTGTAAGAATAAATGAAATTCTGGCATGTACTATAATGCAGATGTGAACCTATAAAACATTGTGCTTTATTAAAGCAGCTAGACAGGAAAGGTCACATCTTCTAGGATTCTACTTATGTGAAACATCCAGAAAAGGCCAATCCATAAAGAAAGTGTGGTGGTTACCAGGGCTAGCTAGAGGGAGAAATGGGTACAGGGCCTCCTTTATAGGCGGTAGGAACATTCTGGAACTAAAGGTGATAAGGGAACAGAAGGCCAACTGAGGACAAAGCAGAAGCTGATACCCTGCAAACGACCCCACCCCCAGGTGGGATGTGTGTGACACTCCTCAGGCACTCTTGGCTGCCCTCAGCATGTTCATCAATACCTAGCTTCCAGAAGGAAAGGTAGATACAATTAAATGTCCTTATAACCTGCAGCCCATTGACAGATACTTGAAGCGGTCAGAGGGTCATCATGTTCCTCCGCTCCCAACTGTCTTAACATTAATGCCTTGCTAGAAGGAAAAACCACCTTAACTTGACAACAGCAAGGCCTCTGGTATCCTAAGAGTCTTTTTCTTTTTTAATTTTTTTATTTATTTATGATAGTCACATAGAGAGAGAGAGAAAGAGGCAGAGACATAGGCAGAGGGAGAGGAAGAAACAGGCTCCATGCACCAGGAGCCCAATGTGGGATTCGATCCCGGGTCTCCAGAATCGCGCCCTGGGCCAAAGGCAGGCGCCAAACCTCTGTGCCACCCAGGGATCCCTCCTAAGAGTCTTCTTTAGCAGATGGTAATCCTTTTGAAACCTCCCTTTTCCTGACTTCCCCCAGCTCCCAGGTGTATAATCAGCTACCCCTCACAACCCAGGGCAGCAGCTAATTCTGCCTCTGTGCTTTAATGAAACCATCATTTTGCACCAAAAACATCTCAAGAATTCTTTCCTCAAAAATGTTCTACTATCCCCAAACATCTTAAAAAACATCTCAAGAATTCTTTCCTGGTCGTTGGCTCTGGACTTCCCCCACCAAACCTCACCTGTACTCCTTACTACGTCAACTGTACAACATGGTCAATGCACTGACTACCTTAACTAAGGTGCATATTTGAAAAAGGCCAATTCTTATATAAACTTTCACCTCAAATTGTTTTTGATACGGTCTACAAGAGATTTTAAGATGGCCATTTTCAAAGAGTAGGTACAAATGTGTCATTGTCCTGTCACTTCTCAAATACCTACTGGAAACCTGCTCTGTGCCAAGTGCCAGACTTCACACTGACCCCTGCCCTCAGGTGTCTTATCGAAAGGACAGGTGTATCCTCAAACAGGGTTCATTTGTGCAAACATACACAGACACACGCCATTCCAGGTTGTGGTTTTCTCTCACCACAGTCATGTGGATCATAAGCAGCCCCATGAACTACCTACATATCCGCTTCTGCCACAGTGTGGAGCTTGTGCTCTTTCTCCACTTAGATTTGATTGAACTGTCACCTAAAAACTCAGCAAAGATGGGCAGCCCTGGTGGTTCAGCGGTTTAGCGCCACCTTCAGTCCAGAGCGTGATACCGGGGTCCTAGGATCGAGTCCCACGTCCAGATCCCTGCATGGAGCCTGCTTTTCCCTCTGCCTGTGTTTCTGCCTCTCTGTGTGTGTGTCTCTGTGAATAAACAAATAAATCTTTAAAAAAAAAAAAAAAACTCAGCAAAGCCACACTCTGACCTATGATGAACATGAAACGTCCTCCTATTGTATGTGCAAACACCAGACACGCCCTCCGGTAACACTGCTTGAACTGGCCTTATAGTTTAGCAATCTGCCTGGATAACTACAGTATAATCATCCAAGCTTTACAGACTTCACCCTAGAGCCACGGGGTTAAGAGTTTTCCGATGCTGGTAAAAACATTTTCATCAAGATGTAGTTTCTTTAGTTGAACAGACACATTCCCACAGTGGAGACTGGTTTATCTTGTCCCAGGCCCTGAGATCCCATCACGTGCCCTCAAGTCACAGGCAGCGGCATTACCGTACACAAGTCATCACCACGCTCACTCTCCTGTTTTATTAAAAATCTTCAGGGAAAAGAAAAAAAAAAAAAAAAAACCTTCAGGGAAGGGCAAATTTTTCTACCTCACCTCACCTTTCAAGTCAACATTAAACAAAAAATTATTTCCCAGAACAGGAATAACACGGAATAAGATATAGATGCAGGAACTGCACTAAATCCCTTGTACAAATTTCCAATCTAGGAAATGCATAAACCCATGACTCCAGTTTCCAACCTTTACCTCCATAGCCTCCTTCCCATTATTGACTCCGTGGCATATCACTCCTGCTGCTTGATGATTGAGTGGTACCTGCCATTTTTTAAGGTAAACTTCGATTGTTAAGTATCACAAAAATGTTCTACTATCCCCAGCCCCATAAAGTGCAGACAACACAGAAAGCAAATACAAAGCCCTACTCTATCTTGCCCAGAGGGGACAGAGGCTTCACTCCAAAGAATAAAGAGACCTCAGCGCTAGAAACCAGGCTCAAATTAAGGACCAGATATGAGCAGCTAGAACAGAAGTCTGCAACCGCGCCCCCCACCCTCAGGTTAGCTGCTCTCCAACCAGAGCTCTGAGGTCAAGGTGTCTCCCAGAGATGTGTCCCTTAAGAACTCCTCCCTGTAGGAACAGGGACCAGACATGCCCGGCCAGTTGGGTGGGGTCAGAGGGAGCACAAAACTACCTCCAGAACTCCCCTTTCCCAAGCAGTATCAAGCCATACACACTTCAGTATTAAACTAAAGAGAAATGGTCTGAATTAAGGAAGCCATTAGCACACAGACACCTAGAGTTTTATTTACCAAACCTCTAGTGTTTGAGAGGTGCCAGAAACTGCTGTAAGAGTTTTGTACGTACCAGGCTACTTAATCTCGGATGCTTCTGCATCCGAGTATATATACTCGAGAGAATTAAAAGCAGGATTTCAAAGATACTTGCACCCAAAATACAAACAACATGAGTCACAAAAGCCAAAAGGTGGAAACAATCCAAAGGTTCGTTAACAAATGGTAAACAGCAAGTGTTCTATACATACAATGGAAAATCATCCTAACTTAAAAAATGAAGGAAATGCTGACACAGGCTCTACACTGAATAAAACCTGGAGACATTATGCTAAGAGAAGCCAGCCAGACTTGAAAGGACGAACGGATATTCCATTTACTTGAGGGAGGTAACAGGCAAATCCAGAGGGAAACAGAACAGTGGCTGCCATGGGCGGGGGAGGTGAGGAGGCAGGCGGCTGGGGTGGCAGAGTGGCCATCCTGCCTTCCTGGGTTGGAAGTTTCACCCTGGGAAGATGAGGAAGTCCTGTAGATAGATGGTGGTGATGTTCACACAACAATGTGAGTACAGTTAATGCCACAGAAGTACACAATGAAAAATGGTTAAATATGGTCAAAATAGTGAGTGTCCTTTGTGTACTGTACCACAGTCACAACTATTAGGTAGGTCCAACCCCATCCTCTCATTTTTCAGCTGTAGACTCCCCGGCCAGATGCCACCCCAGGCACAAGGGACAAAACCATCAGAACAGCCTCTGCCCCTACCCTGACAGGATCTATACTGCACAGGGGATTCTAACACAATGATTACTTAGTTACAACCAAAGTACAGTCCACAAAGGTGAAGACACCAGAGCTCAGAGAGCAAATCACAGGGGAGCTGGAGGAGGGCCTGTCTGGGAAACAGATTCCCCAGTTGTCTGAAACGTAGGCAGTGAATGTATCATGTCACCCTGGTCAGCAAAGGCATCCACAAGAGCTGCTGTACGCATTCCTGCTCTCAACTCATACGTGGTCCAGGCCTGGCAGATGCCCCAGTGAACCGTAGTCACACATGATCATCTCCAGGACGTGCTCCAGTGGGTCTTAGCCAGAGTTCTCCAAGCTTCTAACATACTTCCACACGATCTTACAACATCCTTGGTGGGTTAGAGTGTGCACTGGGAGCCAGCCTGCCTTCCTGGGTTGGACTCTTAGCCAGCCCTGCTACTCTCCAGCTTGGTAACTGAGTTATTAAGGCTCTCTGAACCTCAGCTGCCAAATGAGAAAACATACACTTCAAAGGGCTAGTACTAAATGAATTGACATGTAAAAAGTGTCTTAAGAACAGTATCTGTCATATACAAAAATATAGTTAGCTATTACCACCTTAATTCCACCTTCACAAGGCCCAAGAGGTAGGTAGGGCAGGGCCAACTATCTCCATTAAACAGATGTGTGACAAAGCAAGAGCACAAGTTGCTTGAGATTGCCTAGCTAGCTGGGAGTCCACTGCTATCCCCACCGAGCCATGGAATCTACCACAATCCAAACGTATTTGGTGAAAGCTTCAAGCATCTCAACATCACTTTGGTACCTACTGTACACTGGCTACACCCTCTCTCTGGCAGCCTGTAGGAAGCAAGACCCTAGCTTCTCCAAACCCATCCCCCCCCCCCCATTTATAATCCCAGGAGCCAAGTTCAGTATCTCTCATTTAATCCACTGAGAAAGCAAGCAAAAAAAAAAGCTTTTCTTGATCCAGCTCTCTATTCCATGGCAGAAAGAAAAATGGTAGAAATTATGGTATTTGCCTTTCAAACCTGGCAGAGGCAGCAAGAAGTTCTTAGCAAAAATAACTGGCAACCAACGGAGGGTCAGTACCACTAAATGCTGAGCTTTCAAATTAAGAAGAATGGCAGAGCCTTCAAATTTAAGAAGAATGCAGACAGGCTGAGTCCCCAGTGATTTAAATGGGGCTTTAAGGCTCTCTATGATAGTTAACGTTGTGGGCCAACTTTACCAAGGGCCTAAGTGTTGGGTCACACATTGCACCGTGTCCTGAGGATGCTTCTGGAGGAGAGTAACATTTAAATGGTAGACAGAGGAAGGTATGTGGCTCCTCCTATTGTGGATAGGCCTTGTTCAATCAACTGAGGCCTGAACAGAAAGAGGCTCAATAAGAGTGTTTTCTCTGCCTTCAGGCTGGCACATCCATTCTTCCCTGCCCTTGGATTCAAACAGTGCTTCTTGAGGCTCCACTTTGTACCGTGATGAAAGTCCCCAGGAGCTTTCCTGGGTCTCCAGCTTACAGATAGCAAATCAAGGCCCTGGCTCGGCCTCCAAAGTCCCATGAGCTTTTCTTTCTTTCTCTCAGTTGGTGTATTCTGAATGTGACCCTTCATGCATGGAGGCTGAGCGCCTGTTCTGCCAATAACACAGTTTCAGGAAAAGGTATCCTACATAGATAGGAGCAGAAAGGCTGGAGCTCCTCATCCAGGAAGGAGACTGCCGTGTCTGTGTTGGAGACAGCAGTGTAGGGGGCACGTTACCACAGCACCTCTTGCTCAGTGACAGCAGAGGATTCAAACATTCCCTCTGACTTGGTCAACATCTCGGGGGCATCTCAGCACCCTGCTGATACCAAGGCAAACAGCCCAAGAAGACCATGTCCCAGCACCTGAGGGGCTGAGATCCACAACACCTCCCCAGTCTGTCCCTTAACCCCCAGTTTTCTTATCCATGGAACGGCGGACCATGATGTATACCTCTGCAGAACTGTGAGGGTAAAATGTCCAAGCAAAGCAGGAGCAGCCAGGTAACAAGGTGGGCCACAGTGGAAAGGGTCTTGCCATGAAGCCTGGACGTACCCCACCAGGCTGCTGTCCATGGGAATAGCAGGCTTTTACGCTGACAAAAGTTGCAGAGGATGGCTTGCACGGAACACTCCCAGAGTCTCATTAACAAAATAATCTGCCAGAAGCAGTGGTGAGTCATTACCAAACCAATCGCCCTTACCTTTCACACTAAGGACGGAGCCCGAGAGGTGGAGCCAGCTGAGGCGTGATGCTGCAGCAGGGAACACCTAGCAAAGCCGAGCCTGACACCAGGTGTCGCCCTGGGGTGGGGGTGCAGGCTGAGGAGAGCGGAGGGGCAGGCCTGGCAGATGCAGGACTCTGGAGACACCCGGGACCTCCACACCCAGTAAACTCCTGCACAACTGGTGCTCAGGACCCTGGAGGCACCCGGGACCTCCACACCCAGGAAACTGGAGACACCCGGGACCTCCACACCCAGGAAACTCCTGCACAACTGGTGCTCAGGACCCCTTGATTACAGACACCACCCCCAGGCTCCCACACTGCATGCCCAGGGCACCCCATCCCTTCCCAGGAACTCTCATGGGCAGGGGGCAGCCCCCATCAATGCCAACATGCACCCCCCACTGCAACACAGGCCCGAGAAGTGACCCATGCTGGAGCACGAACAGAGATGAGAAATAAACTCCAATAAAGCAGAAACATCCAGTAACTGGAGCCATCATCCTCCGTCTGACATAAAGGAAAGCAGACAAAGGGGAGCAGGTTACTACTGGGGAAGCAGTAAGGGCTACCCTCAGAGAGCTCACTGCATGTGCAGGCCCACTTCTGGTACCCCCCAGCCTCACAGCCCGAAGCACGGGGAGGTGATGGGAGGTGCCCCAGTCACTGGTAATAACAGAGCTCGGATCCGAACTGGGGCAGGAGTCTGGTTCCTAAATCTGTGCCCTTCGATGGTGCTTAAGTACAGATCATGCCCTGCTCGGCCCCCAGAGTCCCATGAGCTCGTTGTAAACACACACATGCACACATACTACCGGTATAAGAGACTCTACCCTACAAAAAAGGTCCCAAGAGTGTCTTTGTTTTGTCTCCTAACTTCAGAGTTTTCTAAAATGAACAGGATGTGCTTCTTTCAGCAGAAACAAAACCCAAACCAGTTTTTCTGATGATCTTCCCCATTACACGCCCCCTCCCCCGGGCAGCCCCCAGGAATGGGCAGCAGAGTTCCCCCAGCCCACCTGAATACTCAGCATGTCTACACAGCCTCCATGGCACTCTTGGGGAAAAAAAATTAAAATATGCCCATGCAAGCACAGCAAGGCCGAGGGCCAGGCCAGCTGCCATCAGCTGTCAGCTTCCTGGTGATCCGATTAAGTGGTGTTGGTTAACGCTGGGAGTACAATTAAAAATACATCAGCCCCCATCTAAAGCGAAAGGAAAAAACAACAAACAAACAAAAACCCAACCCTCTTGTGACTTTTTCTAAGGACTTATTCAACAAAGTAAAAAGTTCTGCTGGTTAATGATTAGCCAGCAGAAGGCACTTGGACTGGTAATTAATTCTTTTTGGAATTGGAGAAAACTGCCTGGCTGCCCTACAGAATTTACTGGATTACAGCCAGATGGCTTATGCCTGAAAACATCCCTAGCATTTTCAGAAGGGGGATGACCACCTCTCAGGAAGTTACCCTGGTAAGTACATCCCCAGTCCAGACGGTTTTACTGGCCATTGGCCAAGGCTCCTTTAGAAGGACACAGGAATGGAAACCAGCAGTGTCCACCTAACTGGTGGGCATGGGTATAGAAATTATGAAATAAGCACCCTCTGGATTTTTTTTGATCCTCAACACCTAAGAGGGCTCATCTGTCCTAGGGTGTTACTCTTCCTACCCCACTTGTGGAAATATGCTAAGCCAGTTAGAAAAGGGGTATAGATGATCATCATCTCTACGGGATGCCACCATCCCTTCCCTGGACATTGTCCATATGGGAAAGCCAACCACCGGCTTGGTGAGGTTACGTGATGTGCTTTGCCACCAACATGTTCCAGGAATTCTGAATGAGTTCATCTGTAGGATGGTCGAATGTAGCTTCCCTAGGGCTTCCAAGCCCTGAGCAGCTCCTCTGCCCACGTCCCTCTGCCCAATCCACCTGGTTCTGGTGTCCCCACAGCACTTGTTCCCTGCTGCACTCGAACTCCCAACTTCATTTCTCCCATGCAGAGCAGCTCCATAGCAGGAGAGCTCTGGTCCAACCATCAGCAGCTCTGAGCTCTCAGGGGCACCTGGTTGGCTCAGAGGGAAGAGCACGCAACTCGCACTCTCAGAGTAGTGACTTCCAGCCCCATATTTGGGTGTAGAGATTACTTAATAACAACAAAAAAAAGCACTGGGCTCTGGCCTCAGGCTTATCATGTCCCATCTGTACAGTGTGGGGCAAACCTCTTCCTCTAACAACCCTCATTCTTTGCTCTGTTGGCCAAGAATCACGTTCTGCACTGATCACAAGGCTCTTTGTGAGAATCCAATGGTATATGACGAACATCAAGGTGCTTTAAAAAAAACATCAAAGCCCTACGTGAGCCAGTATTCATCATTAATTGCATTGAATCATAGAATAGAGTTCACTGAAACTTAGATCTGAAAGGAAGTCCTGATGCTAAAGCCATTTAATACAACTCCAGCTGCAGGAAACAGACTGTCTCAATGAACAAAATGCAGTTTTCTTCTTGCATAGTGTTAGATAAAGTCAGATGAACCCATCTAGGGCCAACCTTCAAAGGGGTTTCAGGCACTATCCCTCTGTGATGACTCCCACGCCTCACCAGCAGACTGGGTCCGTGTCTGGAACACCACTGGCAACACCTAATATTCTGGGTAAAGTGACCCCACGCCTGTCTGGGTAACAGGCATGCCAAGAGTTTCCTCAATGCCAAGGACTAGAGATGAAAATCAGGTCTTCTACACTGCCTGTGACAAACCCTAAGAAGTTGGAAAGGCATGCAATGTTGCCTTTCTACCTTAAAATTTAAAAGGTATTACTCTTCCATGATCCCTAATAAGTTCCAAGTCCATGAGGATATGGTCAACTAACTGATATGCTGATATTAACTGATTAGATCCTTCTCTAAAGGACACCCGCTGCTCAGCCTGGGCAATGGTGTCCTTTCTATAGCACTGCTCAGGGAAGTGCTATAGAAAAATAAAAATAGTCCAGACCACTATTTTTAAAAAGCAACTGGAGGGGCACCTGGGTGGCTGAGTTGGTTAAGCGTCTCCCTTTGACTCAGGTCATGATCCCAGGGTCCTGGGATCGAGCCCTGCATTGGTCTCCCTGTTCAGCAGGGAGTCTGCTTCTCCCTGTCCCTCCTCCCCCTTGTGCTCTTATTCTTGCTCACTCTCTCTCAAGTAAAATCTTCAAAAAATAATAAAGATAAAAAATAAAAAGCACTTGAAATGCACAGGATTACTCCTGGCTTCATCCTCTTCCAGCCTCCCACTGGCCCCAGCCCACTTCCACTCATGCTGGTTTCTCTGTTCCTCCAGCCTGTGATATACCAATGGCCTCCTCCTCCTCCCTCCAGTGTCTCCCGGAACTGCTAGAGCATTTCCACCTCATTGCTCCCTGACTCCAAGTCACAGGAGCAGGACCAAAGGAGACAGCACTGGTTCACAGGCCGGCCTGGATTCCCATCTCAGCACTGACACTTACCAGCTATGATGTTGGGCAATTGACTTCTCCAGCTACAGTGCCCTCATTTATAATGGAGGGGCCTGGGTAAGGCAACTCTTAAAGTTCTTTCTTGCTCCAACATTACAGAATTCTTAGTCATAATGTGAAATTTTCACTTTCCTTCTAGATTCTTAACATGCGTGGTTGCAGAGTCAACACCATTATTCCATATTTAAAAACAAAGTCCCTTAAGAGGAAAGTGCTTCCAACCATCAGTAGCAGGTCAGCCCTCATGAGGGTTGCTGCAGCTCAAGAAGTCTGAGGGAACCCCTGTCAGACATGTCTTCATCTGTAAGAGGCTCCTAGGGTAAAGCTCATCAGGCACAAAGACCATAGATACATAGCTCCAGGTGAGCCCACCCCCCCCCCAAAAAAATCACATTTCTAGCTGTTTTCCATCCTGTTTTCACCATGAATTCCTATTCCCTCTTGGCCAGCCAAGAAGAGTGAGTTGAGCTGAAGTTACCTGTTCTGAAAACTTCAAAGGATCCCAAATAACAGTTACTCCTCTGCTACGCAGCAGGGCAAACTCCAGACCCTGTCAGGAGGCCCTTCATGGCAGGCAAATCCACCCTCAACCCCGTGCCCTGAGTGGAGTCCCAACCCCCTAAGGCCCAGCCTGCTGATGGAGTAGTGAGACTCGACCATGTGCTTCAGGGTCGACTTTGACTCACTGGCTCAGTAACTTATTACTAACCACTGCGTTCATCTCCTTGCCCATCTGAACTGTAAGCTCCAAGCTGCCCCTCTCCTTAGACCTGTCCTGCAGCACTCACTCTAGAGGCCCGAGTCTCAGCTCAGGCACGTCCACAGTGACTCCCCCTGCTCCTTCGGCCCCTACACACTTCCTACCCTGTAGCTTCCTAGCGGACCCTAAGGGAGAAGGCAAAAGATGCCCACTTTCCTCCTTGGTGTCAAGGTCAGGTAGATCCCCAGCATCCTTCTACTCTCATATCCTGCTTCCCACCATTTTCTACTGACTAAAATTAGAAGTTCCACATGTGACTATTTACAACTGATTATTGAGTCCCAGAGTGAAAGACAAGACTGAACACAACTTCTGTGCAGCAGTGCCCCAACTCTTTCCCTCACTGACCTGACAGACAGGTCAACGCCAGTGAGGGTCACAGCCTGACGTCTACTATGCTCTCACAGGCACTGCAGAGTGAGCAAGAGCGAGAGTACAAGGGAGCGTGAGCAACTGAGCAAATATCAGCTACTGCTTCAACACTACCCCATCCATGATGTCTCATAAGAGCATGCTAAATGCACGTCAATATCTTAAAGGGATGACATTGAATCTACAACAGAAAATAGGTTTCACTGTATTAGTTACTAGAAAGCAATTACCTGAGTCATTCCTAACTGATCACAATTAATGTTAAAAATCCATCTTTTCCAATATGATACTCTACATAGAGAACCTAAAATACTCCACCAAAAAAAACTGCTAGAATAGAGCTCAGCAAAGTCACAGGATATAAAAAAAAAAAAATCAATGCACAGAACTCAGCTGCATTTCTATACACTAACAATGAAGCAGAAGAGAAATCAAGGAATCAATTCCATTTGCAATTACACCAAACACCATAAGATACCTAGGAATAAACCCAAGAGGTAAAAGATCTGTATTGTGAAAACTATACAGCACTTATGAAAGAAATTGAGGAACAGAGAAATGGAAAAATATTCCATGCTCATAAATTGGAAGAACTATTGTTAAAAATGTCTATGCTACCCAGATCAATTTACACATTTTATGCAATCTGTGTCAAAATACCAACAGCATTTTTCACAGAACTATAAGTCCTAAAATTTGTATAGACCCAGAGAAGACCTTGAACAGCCAAAGTAATGTTGAAGAAAACCAAAGCTGGGGGCATCACAATTCTGGACTTCAAGCTATATTACAAAGCTGTGATCAAGACAGTGTGGTCCTGGCACAAAACACACAGATAGATCAATGGAACAGAACAGAGAACCCAGAAATGGGCCTACGGTCTAACTACCGTAGAGTCCAGCACCCCAGGGTCATGCCCTGAGCCAAAGGCAACTCTACGGTCAACTAATATTCAACAAAGCAGGAAAGACTATCCACTGGGGAAAGGACAGTCTCTTCAACAAATAGTGCTGGGAAAATTGGACAGCCACATGTAGAGGAATGAAACTGGACTACTTTCTTATAGACAAAAATAAATTCAAAATGGATGAAAAATCTAAATGTGAGACAGAAATCCATCGAAATCCTAGAGAACACAGGCAACAACTTCTTGCAGCAACTTCTTGCAAGACACATCTCCAAAAGCAAGGGAAACAAAAGCAAAACAACTATTTGGGACTTCATCAGGATAAAAAGCTTTCACACAGCGAAGGGAACAATCAGCAAAACTATAAGGTTGCCTGTATAATGGGAGGAGATACTTGCAAATGACAGATCTGATAAAGGGCTAGTATCCAACATCTATAAAGAATTTATACTTCTACAAAAACCCAAAAAAGCCAAAAGAGCCAGTCAAGAAATGAGAAGACATGAGTAGACATTTCTCCGAAGATGACATCCAGATGGTCAACAGTCACATGAAAAGATGCTCAACATCACTCATCATCAGGGAAACACAAATCAATACCACAAGGAGATACCACCTCACCCTGATCTGAAATGGCTAAAATCAGAAATTCAAGAAACAACAAATGTTGGCAAGAATGGAAAAATGGGAACCCTCTTGCACTGCTGGTGACAATGCAAGTTGGTGCAGCCACTATGGAAAACAGTGTGGAGGTTCCTCAAGAAGCTAAAAATAGAGCTACCCTATGACCGACCCAGCAATTGCACTGCTGGGAATTTACCCAAAGGATACAGTGATATGAAGGGGCACATGCATCCTGATGTTCATAGCAGCAATGTCCACAGTAGCCAAAACATGGAAAGAGCTCAGATGTCCATCAACAGATGAACAGATACGATATCTATGTGTGTGTGTGTGTATACACACACACACACATACAGGAATACTCCTCAGCCATCAAAAAGAAAGAAATCTTGCCATTTGCAATGGTGTGGATGGAACTAAAAGGTCTATTATGTTAAGCAAAATAAGTCAGACAAATATGATTTCACTCATACATGGACTTTAAGAAACAGAACAGATGAACATAGGGGAAGGGAAGGAAAAATGAAGTAAGAAAAACAGAGGGAGGCAAACCATAAGAAACTGAACTCTAGGAAACAAACTGAGGGCTGTTGGGGGGGATGCGGAGACGGGGTAGTTAGGTTATGGGCATGAAAGAGGGCATGTGATATAACGAGCACTGGGTGTTGGGGGCACCTGAGTGGCTCAGTGGTTGAGCCTCTGCCTTTGGCTCAGGGCATGACCCTGGGGTGCTGGACTCAAGTCCTGCACTGAGCTCCCTGCAGGGAGCCTGCTTCTCCCTCTGCCCGTGTCTCTGCCCCCCTCTCTCTCTCTCTCTCTCTCTCTCATGAATAAGTGTGTAAAAATAAAATAAAATAAAATAAAAAGATGAGCACTGGGTGTTAAACGCAACTGATCACTAAATTCTACCCCTGAAACTAATAATATACTACAAGTTAACTAAATTTAAATAAATATTTTAAAAATTAAAATCTGTCTTTTAATTAAAAAGGTAGACAAACCATGAGACACTCCTGACTCTGGGAAACAAAGTTGCAGAAGGGACATGGGGATGAGCAGCTGGGTGACAGGCATTAAGGAGGGCACATGATATGAGGGGCACTGGGTGTTATATGTTGGGAAACTGAATTTAAATTAAAAACAGGAAAACAGAATTAAAATACGGTAGTGTAAAAAAAAAAAAAAATGGCCTCTTCACATTCCAACCCTCCATGGATTAACTCCCCACCTAGCCTTTCCAGCCCTTAGCTTTATTTTACTCTATTCAAACAATTTGTACCAGGAATCCTTGAACATGTCAGTAGGACTGTAGGATAGGCAGCCAAAGCACTACAGGAAGTGATCTTACTTAGAAGCATCTAAGGTGAGAGTCAATGGAACAGTAATTAGGTGCTGAGCCCCTTGCCCACCTGCTGCTTCCTACAAACACCCACTAACCAAGCCTTTCTGACACTGGCCGCAAGCATTTAAATACAGATGTGGCACTTAGCACAGTGCTTTGTACTCCCTGGAGCTAAATCATCATCATAATTATTATTCTTTGATATAAGGTAGGCCAAGCGGTGCCTTAAAAGCATTTGTAGCTTGAAAACCTACAGAGCGATAGGCAGTTTGAAAGCATTTAGCTGGATACAGAGATCAGTGCAAAAGCCTATTTGTCACCATGACAGGAGGTGATAATGCAACATTTCACAAGTTTCAAGACAGCAGGGGAAAGCCTTCCCCTCTATTATTTGCAGCAATGCTGGACTTCCAAACATACTCTCTGCGTGAACTATAAATTGCTCTAATCATCCAGCAGGCTGAATACCAAACCAGCCACGATCCAAAATCAGATCCGTGAATTGTCTGTGAAAAGAGCATTCCTAGCTTTTGTACCTGCAATTTTCCCCATCATCACCATTATCCCTAACCAATCCCCCCAATATGCGTGCGCGCGCGCGCGCACGCGCGCGCGCACTCACACACACACACACACACACACACACACACACCTTTGCAGAATTCCTTACAGAAAGGAGCTCGGGCTTCTACAGGGGTGCTGAGAAGACACACCACATTCCTATTTTCTCCCCTTCCCAAGCACCCCAGTAGGTCCTCTCTCCACTTCAAGAACAAGATCAAGGACTGAATATTATATCCCCCCAAACCACCATCCCTTCTCTGCAGTGTCTGCCGTGGTCCTTTAAGGATCTTCCAGAAATTTAAGGACAGTGAACATCAGAACATGTTTGTGGGAGCAGAAGGGTGGTGGTGCATCCTGAGGCTCAAGTCTGGGTTCTGCTGCTTCCAAGTTACTAAACCTCTGGCCTGAGTCTCCCACTGGGTAGGAGAGAAACCTCCCTTCTCCCATAGAGTCAAGGGCAGAACATGAGATTAACAGATAGGGCAGGCACCACCATAGGATTCACGGCATAAAGGTTCAATGTTGCTAAAGGTAACGAACTCTTCGGGAGCCCAATGAGCCAGGTCAACAGCAGTCTGCCAGAAGCTGGGGGCAGAAAAATCAGTATTCATGGTCATGTTACTGTACCCAGTAAGATGCTTCTCTATGCCAAGCTCTCCCCACCTCTTGGCTTATGGGACTAAGGCTGCCTGCCTGGAGTCTGTCTAGTAACCAATTAAGGTGGTTGTCACCAAGCAAATGGCAAGAGCAAATAGGCACTAGTTCAAGCTCCAATATTTTAAGTTGGGTGGAGGGGGCATGAAATTCAGGAACCTTAAGTACCTCGGCCGAAACCTGAAAGGCAAGGCAAGTCTATAAGCACACTTTAATATCTTATTGCCTATCAGATATAAAAGACATCCCTTTAATTTAAAAAAAAAAAAAAAGAAACTTCAAAGACCCAGAGGACTTCTGAGATGCTAAGTCTAAAACCCACTGATGACTAGAAAGCACCGTGTGTGTACCCTTTATACCCCTTGCCAGGCCTGCCCCACACTCCCCACAGAGGTATCTCCAGTGTCTGCTCAAGGCCAGGAGCCTCTCAGAGCTGCAGGGACGGTGTGAGGAACACTAACCTGCCACAGGCATGCCCAACCATCAACCTGCACAAGTCACTCAAAAAGACAAAGAGCTCTGCTTCAGTTAGGTCCCTTGATACCTCTGCATTTAGGCACATTTCCCAAGTTCCACATACTTTTTTTTTTTTAAGATTTTATTTATTCATGAGACACACAGAGAGAGAGAGAGAGAGAGAGGCAGAGGGAGAAGCAGGCTCCATGCAGGGAGCCCGACGTGGGACTCGATCCTGGGTCTCCAGGATCACGCCCCCGGCTGAAGGTGGCACTAAACCGCTAAGCCACCGAGGCTGCCCTCACATACTTCTTAAATCATTGTTTCTTCCTTCTTTTATTTTCTACTTCCTACAGCCCCAAAAAAGAACCCATTTGGGTGAAGTGCAACAATTCCCTCTGAACACTACCCTGGGCAGCATGACTGATGGTACTGAGAAAGGCAAACAGGAATGATAGGAAGATACAAGAGACAGAGACTCATGACCCCAAAGCAAAGGCAGGTGCAAACATAACCATAGAAACTGCCGAGGAATGAGAAGTCTTGCTCTGCTCCTCAGAACCAAGAACAGCTACATGAATTAACACCTAACTCCAGCCTTCCCCATCACTGCTCTGATATATAATACTCTAGCTCCAAAAGTCTCCCAAAAACTTCCATCAGCAAGGGCTGGGGAAATCTTTATGGCAGAGCCATAGGACAGTCTACCACAGAGCAGTGGCTCTCCACTCTGGGCCTTATCAGAATCACCAGGTAAAATGGTCAAAAGGCCCAGGCTCTGTCAGGACTTCAGAAACCAGAGTCTGTCTTCTAGTTCTCCAGGTGATTCTGCACACAGCCTTTGAGAACCACTGCCACACAGCCATAAAAACAAATTCTTTAAACAACAAAAAGGAATTATCTTTGAGATATGTTGCTACAAAAGTACACAGGAATGTTTTTAGCATGCTGCCAAGCACAGAAGACAGGAGAAGGAGGATTAAGAAAGAGTGATGTCACTAAGACAAGCAAATAAGTCATGTGTCATATCACCATACGCCACCCCCCCCTCCAGTGTAGCATCCATCCATGGACAAAAGGGCCTTTTAAGTAGCTGTGGGATCCAGCAGCATATGCCAAGGGACCTTGGGGGCAGTCTCCCCCACCCACACATCGAGGAGTAGGCACATAGACCCTGATCCTGGCTGTGGACCCTAGCCTGTGAACTACCTCCAGATCATCATAGCTACAATCCAGAAGTCCCTATAGAACAGAGTTAGACATACCCACAGATGAGTGCTTTTGTGGAGTCCAGGAGTCTAGTGGAGAAGTTCCAACACACCATTGGAGAAAGGAAAAAGAAAAAAAAAAAAAAGGTAATTTGGACACATTGGAGAGGGTAAGAGGACCAGTTTGACTTTACCAGCATCACCCTTCCAGCTCAAGAATTCTGCAGCTCAAGAGATCTTCTCAGTTCATGGATTTCTTTTGTGGGGACAAAATGGAGATTGAGAGCCTGGGAGGGAATGCCTGGCTCCCCAAGCTGTGCAGGACAATGCCAATGAGGCTCATTTTTCTCCTGCCACACCCAGGGTTCTGTGTCACGAGCTACATAACTGTGGGCCAAAAAAAAAAAAAAAAAGGCTGGGAGAGCTGCACATAGGATCACTCAGAGTGCATTAAAGGAATACAACATATCACAGATTCCAAGAAGCCCAACCACAAGCTGCTGGGGCCACCACCTGTGGATCCTACCCAGTCCATAGGCACCCTCAGCAGTCCACTACCCCAGCCCATACTCAACGCCCCCACCCCCACAGCTAGTTCCACGTGCACTCCCAACAGCAGCAAGAGCAAGCTTCAGCAGACAGCTAGTGAACACACTCGATGAACCTGCCAGAAACCGCAACCCAGAGACAGACCACAAGCTTGAGCACTAGCAGCACTCCTGAGAAAGCAAAAAGGAAGCAGTCTACCCCACTACAGGTCAGAGAGAAGGTCCATAAGCTTAAGAATTCTGCCAGGAAGAGAAAACAATGTAGACCATGTGTATCCATAGGTCTGAAAAAGCCTCAATCCCTGGCAGGGCTGACAGAAGGTACTGGTCTCTGGAAGTCAGTAAAGAGAGGAGGTGGTCCTACTTCAAATGCAAAGACAACAACTTAAACTTCAAGTTAAAAAAACAAAATCAAACAGGACACCAGCAAAAGATAATAATCTTCTAGTAACCAACCCCAAAGCCATGAATCTATAGTTTGGCTGATAAAGAATTCAAAATAACAGTTTCAAGAATGCTCAGAGGGCTCCAAAATAGACAAGGGAGTAACATCAGGAAATCAATACAAGAAAATGAAAAGTTTGACAGAAATCATAAAGAACCAAAAAAACTCTGGAGCTGAAGAAAATGAAAGAAATGACAAATGCAACAGAGAGCATTAACATCAGAGTAGATTAAGCAGGAAAAAAAAGACCAGAAATAAAAGAATCAATTCAAAAGAATTGTTGTCCAGTCAGAGGAGAACAAAAAAGAATGAAAAGGAGTGAAGAAAGCCTATGTGAATCGCTGGACCAACAGAAGTAGTCTGGAATACTGAAGTCCTAGGAGAGAGAGAGGATGAAGTGGGCAAAAAGTTCATTTAAAGAAATAATGATTGAAAATTTCCAAATGCAAAAAGTGATCTGGACACCCAACTTCATGAAGCTCTTAGTTTCCCAAATTCAACCCAAAGAGATCTTCTCCAATACACCTTGTAATAAAGCTGTCAAATTAATGACAAAGAATATTATTAATAATATTAAAAGCAGTTCATCCCTTTACAAGGGAATTCCCATCTTATCAGAGGATTTCTCAGTAGAAACCATACAAGCCAGGAAAGAGTGGGAGGATATATTTCAAAGTGCTCAAAAAAAAAAATTATCAACTAAAAATACTTTATTCTGCAGTTATCCTTCAGAAATGAAGAAAGATGTTCCCTGACAAAGAGACACAGAGTTCATCACAAACTAGACCTGCCTTACAAGAAATGCTGAAAAGAGTTATTCAAGCTGAGAGGAAAAGTTACTAATTAGTAACACTAAAACGTGAAAATCTAGGACACTCTGGTCAAGTAGACAAATCCAGAATGCTCTAATACAGTCAGTAGGTTGTGTGTTACCTCTAGCTATAATAGTTAATATACAATATCAAAAGATATTTTGGCAACAAAAAAGGGAGGAGTCAACATGTAGAGTTTTTCTATGTAATTGAAGCTGGTGTTTGCATCAATAACGTGTTTTATGACATGGAAGGAACTGCAGCATACTATGTGAAGCAAAATAAGTTAACCAGAAAGACAATCCTATGATCTCACTGGTATGTGGAATTTGATAAACAACTGAGGATCATAGGGGAACAGAGGGAAAAATAAGACGAAATCAGAGGGAGACAAATCATAACAGACTCTTAATCATAGGAAATAAACTGAGGGTTGCTGGAGGGGAAAAGGAAGGGAGGCCCGGGGAGGGAGGCTGGGGGAGAGGGACACCGGGTGGGGTAGGGGGGTGGGGTAACCAGGTGATGAACATTAAGGAGGGCATGTGATGTAATGAACACTGGGATTATATAAAACTAATGAGTCAGTGATCTCTACCTCTGAAACTAATAATACACTATGTTAACTAATTTTAATTTTACAAAATAATTAACATGTATGTAAGGCTTATGGTAACCATAAAGCAAAATCCTACAGGAGGTACTCAGAAGATAAGGTGAAGGGAATCCAAGCATACCCCCATGGAAAATCGTCAATTCAAAACAATGTCAGGAAGAGAAAAAAAACTACACACCCCCAAAACAGTAAGATAGTACTAGGGAAGATAATATAGGTACTTACCTCTGTCAATGATTACTCTAAGTGAATTGAATTCTCTAACATAAAGGCATAATTTTTTTTTTTAAGAGAGCCCAAGACTTAAATATGTTCCTGCGAGAAAGTCCCGTCAGCTCAAAGGACACACACATGCTCAAAGTGATGAGGTGGAAAGAGATTCTCCATGCAAATGGAACCCAAAAGAAATCGAGGGCAACCATATGTCTATCGGACAAAACAGACTAATTCAAAAGCTGTAATAAGATCGAGATGGGCATTATATAATGACAAAGCTCAATTTATTAAGATGATATAATTATAACGAATACCTAAGCACCGAAATACATTAAGCAAATACTAACAGGTCTTAAGAGAGAAAAAGGCAACACCATATCAGGGAACTTTAATACCTACTTCCAACAAGGGAGAGATCATTCACACAGGGAAGGAAAAAAAAATAACTCTGGACTGAAACTATGCTTTACACCAGCAGCCTAACATATACAGAATACACATTCTCAACTGCACACAGAACATTCTCTAGAACAGATCATACATTAGGTCATAAAACAAGTCTTAGGAAATATAAGATGTCTGCAATCATGTCAAATCTCTTTTCCAAACACAATAGTATGAAACTAGAAATCAGAGAGGAGGAAAACCAGAAAATTAACAAAGGTGGCAATTAACATGTTCCTCAACTATCATTGATCAAAGAACAAAAAGGAAAAATCAAAGTCTTCAAATGAAAATGGGAACATATCAAAAGGAATGAGATGCAGCAAAAGCAATTTTTCGTAAAAAAAAAACTAACAAAGTAAGAGCAAGCACACATGCAAGAGCAAGGATGGGGAGAGGGAGAGAATCTTAGATTCCCTGCTGAGCATGGGGCCCGACACAGGGCTCAGATCACGACCTCAGCTGAAGTCAAGATTTGGGCGCTCAAGTGACTGAGCCACCAAAGCACCCCAGCAAAAGCAGTTCTACGAAGGAAATTCATAGCAATAAACCTCTACTCTAGAAGACAAAGATCTCAAACTTTCCACCTCAAGGAACTAGAAAGAACAAAAACAAAAGCTAAAGTAAGAATAAAGATAAAGGTAAGAGCAGAAATGAGAATCAAAAAGAAAAATAACTAAAAGGACACCTGGGACGCTCAGTGGTTGAGTATCTGCCTTTGGCTCAGGGCATGATCCCAGGGTCCTGGGATCAAGTCCCACATCAGGCTCCCCCCGCAGGGAGCCTGCTTCTCCCTCCACCTGTGTCTCTGCCTCTCTCTCATGAATAAAATCTTTTTTTAAAAAAAGGTAAAAATAAAAGTGGTTAAATTCCTAAGAACATACAAACTACCAAGACTGAATCATAAAAAACAGACCAATGAAAATGAAGGAGAATGAATTTAATAATCAAAATCCTGCCTCCCCTTCCCTCCCCAAATCTCAGGACCAGATGGTTTCACTGGTGAATTCTACCAAATATTCAAGGACAAATTAAAGCCAGTACTCTCAAACTCTTCTGTGAAAGTGAAGGAAACTTTAAGCAATTTTGGCAAATTTTGGCAGGCCAGTGCCACCCAGATGACTAGGAAAGAACTATAGGCCAATAGATCTCTGCTGAAGATAGAGGTGTATCTCAAAATAAAAGCAAACCAAACTCAACAGCACATTGAAAGGATCACTATGACTGAGTGAACTGTACCCCTGGGATGCAAGGATGGTTTAGCATACATGAATCAGTATGTATGATACAGCTTATTAATAAAGATACAAATTATCAACAGATGCAGCAAAGCATTTATCAAAACACAACCTTTAAGATTTTATTTGAGGGGATCCCTGGGTGGCGCAGCGGTTTAGCGCCTGCCTTTGGCCCAGGGCGCGATCCTGGAGACCCGGGATCGAATCCCACGTCGGGCTCCCTGCATGGAGCCTGCTTCTCCCTCTGCCTATGTCTCTGCCTCTCTCTCTCTCTCTCTGTGTGTGACTATCATAAATAAATAAATAAATAAATAAATAAATAAATAAATAAATTTTTTAAAAATAAAAGATTTTATTTGAGAAGAGACAGAAAGCATGAGCTGGGGGAGGGGCAGAGGGAGAAGCACACTCCCTGCTGAGTGGGGAGCACAACAGAGGCTTAATCCCAGGACCCTGCGATCATGACCTGAGCCGAAAGCAGATGCCTAACCAACCAACTGAGCCACCTGGGGGCCTCTACAACAACCTTTCATGATAGAAACTCTCAAACTGGCTACAAAGGCAACAACATACCTCAACATCATAAAGGCCATATACCAGAGGCCCACCACTAACATAATCCATGGTGAGAATCTAAAAGCTCTTCCTCCAAGATCAGTAAACAAGAGTGTCCCCCTCACCACCGCTGTTCAATGTAACATTGGAAGTCCTAGCCAGGATAATGAAGCAAGAAGAAAAGGCACACAGGTCACAGAGAAGTAAATATGTTTTCAGATGAAATGATTTTATATAGAGAAAAATCCTAAGAACTCCACCAAGATAGCCATTAGAACTAGTCAACAGTTTCAATAAAGTTGCAGGATACAAAAATCAACACACAGAAATCACTTGTGTTTCTAGTGTGAAAGAAATTCTTTTTAATCCTGATTGTAGTAGTACCAAAAACAAAATAGTTAGAAATAGATTTAACCAAGACAGTAAGAGTTCTATACCCTAAAAACCATGAGACTCTGATGAAAGAAATGGAGGAAAAATAAATGCAGATATCCTGGGTCCTAGAATTGGAAAAAATATTGTTAAATTCCCATACTACCCAAGGCAAGCTACAGATTCAATGCAATCCCTGTCAAATTCCCAATGGCATTTTTCCAGAGATAGAAAACAATCCTAAAATTCAGATGAAACTATGAAATGCCAAAGCAATCTTATAGAACATAAGCGAGAGGCATCACACACTTGATTTCAAACCATATCACAGCGTTATAGGCATCAAAACACTACAGTACTAGCATAAAACAAACCCACAGAACAGAACTGAGCATCCTGAAATAAACCTTTGCAGGTACAGTCAATGGATACTTGATCAAGGAGCAAATACTTAGGAGGGAAAGGACAGGCTGTTCAATTCTAATGGGAAAACTGGCTAACCGTAAAATAAAGAATGAAATGGACCCCTACTCCATCCCTCACAAAATCCCATCCTCCAAGTTACAAAATGTAACTTGCAATGGATTCAGTCAAGACTTAAAGACCTAAAAAAAATAATAGTAATTAATAAAAAATAAAGGACTTAAAGACCTATAACTATAAAACACCTAGTAGAGAACCTAAGAGGGAAGTCTTGGCAGCAATTTTTGGATTGGACACACTGAAAACACAAGCAACGAAAGCAAATATGAAAGGACGGTTACCTTGAACTAAAAAGTGTACAGCTTAACAAAGAAGCAACAAAATGAAAAGGTAACCTATGAAATGGGACAAAATATTTGTAAAACACCTGTCAAAGAGTCAATAACCAAAATAGAAGGAAACCATACAGCTCAAAAATAGAAAAAAAAAACCCACCCATAATCCAACTTAATACTGGACAGAGAAGGGAATATTTTTCCAAAGACAACATCCAGATGGCCAACAGACTGGTGAATTCTACCAAAGGTACGTGAAAAAGTACTTAAATTAACCATCAGGGAAATGCAAATCAAAACCACAGAGCGATCCATTAGAATGAAGGGCTATTATCAAAAAGATGTGGAGAAAAGGAATTTTCTGAGCACTGGCAGGGGCAAGGTAAACAAGGTACAGCCATCAGGGCCAATAGTATTCAGGTTCCTCAAAAAGTTAAAAATAGGACTACCATAGGATCCAGCATTCCCATTTCTGAGTATATATTCAAAAGATATGAAATTGGGATCTCAAAAAGCTATCTCTACTCCCCATGTTCACTGCAGCATCCTTCACTACGGCCAAGATATGGACACAACCAGAGTGTCCCTCAAGGAAGGACCGGTCAAGGCCACAGGGTATAGACACCCAATGGAATGATATTCAGCCATAAGGAAGAAATTCTGTCATTTGCGATCACATGGATGACCCAATCTGAAGTCAAACAGGAAGATTCATACTGTATCATTTATATGTGGAACCTACCAATGCCAAACTCATAGAAACAGTGGTGGTTGGAAGAAATGGAGATGCTGGTCAAAGTGTACCAGCTTCCAGTAATACATCTGTGCTGGGGACCCAGCATATGACATGGCGATGATAGTCAATAATACTGTACTACATGCTTGAAAGCTGCTAAGAGAATACCTCCTACATAGCCTCACCACAAAAAATTATGTGAAGTGATATAGTCTTTGACAACATCTAAGTCCATCAAATCATTTTACATACCTTCAACTGTTGTGTCATGGTATATGTTATATGTCAATTTTATCTCAAAACTGGGTGGGGAAAAAAAGGAAAAATTTTTTCAAGGATGGGGTAAGAGATATACATGTGCAATTGTATGCATATAAATATCCACATACACATAAACCTATATAATCTAGATTATGTCTAGTATAGAAAATAGACCTGTATGAAGCATATGTATTTATGCACAAGACAGCTCTCAAAATCCACAAGAAGTGGGTAACACCAGTTGCTTCCAGAGAAAGTAAATGCCTGGAGATAAAGGAAGAAAGGAAACATCACCACAATTATTTTAATCTCTTGGATTTTGAGATAAACCAATTCATTACCTAAGAAATTTGTTTTGTTTTGTTTTTAAAGATTTGACAGAGAGCATGCGCATGAGTGGGGTCGAGGGACAGAAGCAAAGGGAGAAGCAGACTCTCCACTGAACAAGGCGCCTGACCTGGGGCTCCATCCCACGACCCTGGGATCCTGACCTGAGCTGAAGGCAGACACCTAACCGACTGAGCCACCTAGGCGCCCTTGAAATTTCTGTTATTTTAAAAAGCTTGTGTGCTGAAGAGACAAAAAGTGTAAGTAAGACCAGTACTTCACATTGTATCGTACATCTGCAACTAATAACGCCCTGCATGTTAACTAACTGGAATTTAAACAAAAACTTAAACTGATTTAGGGATAACTAAATGCAGCAGTTTCCAGGGTTTTCAGACCTTCCTGTGCACAAGCTCCATTACAGCTTTGGCCCATGGTCCTCCTCTCCCCATGCCCCGGGCTGCGGTCTAGGCTCCACAAGTCAAGGTGGAGACAATCCCACCACCTAGTAAGGGAACAGCCCCCTGGCAGCTGCTCAAGGGGAAGCCTCTTCTTGAGGTTATGTCTCTCACTTCAACAGGAAACCCTGCAAGGAAACTGAAAACTATAGGAAAAGAAAAACTATATTCCTCAACCACCCTAGTGTCTCCCTAGATGGCTTGAGTCAACTCATCCCTGCCTACGGCAGCTCACTCCCAGACCTCCTTGCAGAAGGTACGACCTGGAGCTTGGGAATTAAGTTGTTGTCATCGTTCTAAGGGCTGCTTTGAATTGCTCGCCTAATTGTAAGATACACATTTCTCCAAGAGGACAGCACCCTCCCCCTCCTCTCCATCTGCATACCATGCTGGACAAAAAGAACAACAGTCTTTACTCCTCACAACCAAGTTTCCAGCAAAATCCTGCCTTGTATTCCTGAAACAACCTGCCAAGTTTCATTCTTCTACTCCATGGGGAGATCAAAATGGCCACGTTTCCTCCCACTTTCACTTTTCTTTCAAGGAAGCCTATTAGGATTCTTCAAGGGACACTAGTTGATTGTACATGGTCTTCTGGACCCACCTATGTACAGGAGAAACTCAAAGATCGGTCGTGTAATGATGAAAGGAGAACAGATAATCTAATAAACCAAGAGCTGATCTCAACTGTCTTTGCCAGAGTCAAAAATCCACTTTAAAGCTGACTTCACTCCATTTACACAACACACACACCTTTCAAACGGCCTGGAACTACCAGGTAGAGGGATGCCAGGGTGTCCCCAAGCCACCTCCCTGTGCTTGACAGTTTTAACCATGACATTGGGATCAACCATCCTCACCTAGTAGAGAATATATGTATTTGAATTGCTGACTGGGGAATTTTCTATTCCTTAAACCAAAGTAGGAATCTTAAAGACAGCGGAGATTCCTCATGCTCTCAATCTCACTACCATCAAAGCAAGCTCCTGAACATCTTGATCCTGTTAGAGTGATAGAAACTGCTATTTATTTTTTTTAATTTTTTTTTTATTTATTTATGATAGTCAGAGAGAGGGAGAGAGAGAGGCAGAGGGAGAAGCAGGCTCCATGCACTGGGAGCCCGACATGGGATTCGATCCCGGATCTCCAGGATCGCGCCCTGGGCCAAAGGCAGGCACTAAACTGCTGCGCCACCCAGGGATCCCAGAAACTGCTATTTAATCACTTGGACACCTTGTCCGAGGAGGAAATGCTGCATGGTGTTAGGTGCACCATCCACACACAGGCTATGAGCACAGTTTTATAGCACCACAGGTCAGAATTTACACATCTTTCAGGTCTTAACATCCCCACAAAATCCCTGAGACAGATAATGCTCGTTATCCCATTTGATGGGTGAGAATTCCAGGGGTGCAGTCACTTGTCCAAAGTCACTCAGCTTACAAGCAGTAGGTCCTCTGAGTCCACACTAAGAATTTTCCACAGCACCACACACAGGGATGGAGCCTCTCTCAGGGATAGAGCCCCAGAGCCCCATGAGCTTACAAGACCCACTAATTCAGAAACTTCACAGAGGACAATATTTTAAGTCAGATGAGGTTGCCAAGGTCACAGAGCACGTCCATGGAAAAGCCTTCCTGTGCTCTTGCCCTATAGCCAGAATAACCATTTTGACTGGAATATCCAATTCAGGGGCTGAGGAAGCCTGGTACGGACATTACTGTCTACCTGCCTTCAGGTTCTGAAAGAACAACTAGATTTCTGGTGTTTTTATCTATGCAAATCAGTGAGAAAGAATCAGATGAGGTTGGGACTAGATTACTAGCAAGGGAGACACAAATACCAGCTAGGCTTTTGTGCTGACATTCCTCCCATCCCCACCTAGAAGGGGTTTGGCCCATTTTCCAGGTGTTCAAATCTAAATTATACTCCAAGGCTAAGCTCAAAACGGAGTTTCAGAAGGCCAGAGTGTACGCATGAGTGCAGCGCAGTTCAAATACCAACCTTGGCACTTAGTGGCTCTTTGGGAAAAGAGTATCCTCATTTCAATCCTAATGTAAATAAGGAGACAACCTCCTAACTTGAATCATAGCAAAGATCAAGGGTTATAACATAAGGCCCAAGTATAGTGCCTGGGGCATAGTAGGTATTTAGTATTTTACTGTTCATTCCACAAAATATCTAACCAGCCAACTCCACATCATCATCTCCATCTTCAATTGCCAAAATACTCATAGGCCCTATCAGAAGCACTGGTGTTATTATAGTGATTGGTATCAATAGCTTACTTGCCCAAGGACATAAAACCCTTGGGGAGGAAGGTTAATTCTTACCTCTGTGTCTCTCATAGCCTCTCACAAGTACTGCTGACCATAACAGGGGCTCAGATAGGGACGCCTGGGTGGTTCAGTGGTTGACAATCTGTCTTAGGCTTAGGGCATGATCCAGGGTCCTGGGATTGAGTCCTGCATTGGGCTCCCTGCAGAGAGCCTGCTATGTCTCTGCCTGTCTCTCATGAATAAATAAAATATTAAAAAAAAAAATAGGGACTCTGATATTTTTGAATGAGCTAATTCAGGAAAAACAGGTATCAAGTGATTGTATAAAGCACAACGGCCACTAGGCCAGTTCATCAGTCAAAAGCTCTTGCAGGTATACAACACCACGGATATGGTTCCTCCAGGTCCTCTGGGAGGAGTCTCAATCCCACCTACCGAAAGGGAAAATCAACACCGTTGACATTATTTCACCACCTGCATATGCCAGTACTGTGCAAGGCCCCCAGACCCCGAGGTGGACGACAGACCTAGACCCACCCTGAGAGCAGCCCAGGCATAACAGAATGACCTTGATTAGTAAGGACACGAAAGGAGCACAGACAAGGCCCTGTTATGTCAATCTCCATCCAGGCCCCTTATTCTCAACTGGAAATGAGGAAGTTGAATAGATTATTGTCCAAAGTCTATACCAGCTCTGTCAATTAGTTTGCCAGCTACCTGGAGACACTGAAACAAACGCATGTTCCTAAACACAACTTAGTGACAGGTAACTGTTAGAAGCAAGGTTTCCCATAATGAAGCTGAAGGATGGTCCTTTCAAATCCCGCAAAGAGATCTGAGTATTCGGCACTCCTGCCATCTTTCCCACCCAGGAGACAAAGTAATTATGGCAAGGAGCTGTGAGGGAAAAGGGAACATGTGAAATGTGTTCAAAAAAAAAGGATGTGGGGAGGCACCGAACACAAGCCATGCTGCCCCACGCAGAAACACAGCCCACAGCCCACAGCAGTAAGCATTCAAGGAAGGCAAAATTGAACAGTCCAAGAACAGAGGGCTATATGCTCTGGTTCCATTTAGAGGAGGGGAAACAAGGCCCAGCCCACATCATCAGACGATAATGGAATCCCATGCTAGACTGCATTGAAATATGGGTCTTTTGGGAACTCCAGAGTCTAAGAAAATAAGGTAGAATTATGTTCAGCAGCCTCTATTTGATAGATCCTCCAAATACCATTTATGAATCACTTTGGTGTTTACATAGTTAAACCCTTAGCTATTTACAAAAAGAACCTATTCTTCTGAACCACGAGGAAATACGGTAAGATTTCCCTGCGTTTGTTTTGATGTGTTGAATTTATTAGGTAGCAGAACCCAGCCACTCTCCCTTGGAGATGAATATCCATAGGCCTGAAAGGTCCACTCCAAGCAGTAAGGCCCAGGGTCCCCTGGGCAGGGGGCCTTGTGCCACCATCCCCATGACAAAGGCCACTGGACCCACAACTCTCACTCTCAGCAGGTCCCGCCTGTTTCCATTTTCCCAGTACCCTGTTCTCAACCAATAGCCTAGTTAATGCATGCTAATCAATTCCTAGTTACTCTGCCCAAGCAACTGATCTAGAATAATGTAAACATGTTTAGCTAGTTTGAAGAATTTTTTAGCAGCACTTTGGGCAGTACAGGAAATCTGTAGGTCCCTGGGCCATTAGGAAACCCATTCTCAGCATCCCTGTGCTCCTGTCATCTCATCACTCTTCTTGGACACAGTGCTAGTTCCCAGGGTATGCAGCATATCGCTGGGGAATCAGTTCTAGCTAGGACTCTTTCCTACTTTCACATGGTGCCGTTAAGGGGAAACCATTGTACTAGAAAAGGAGGCCCATTGGAGCCAGAAAAAAAAAAATCTGTTCTGAGTGCTAGCAGATTACAGACCCTTTCCCTACGTCCCCCAAAGTGATCTGTGAACATCAAAATGCAGCATTTCCAACTAGACTTTCGTTCTAATGACAGAGATTCTAAGTAAACCCTTAAGCAAGACTCCTAGCTCTCAAGTTACTGACATCTTTTGCCTTGGTTTCCTTCATGGTCCTGATCTGGGGACAACCAAGTCACAGGCTGTCAGTACAAAAGGTGAGTGAAGGCAGCCCCCTTGAGAAGAGTGGTGCCAGCATTTTCTGAAACCACACTGCCTGGTATGTTGCTCTACAGGTAGAATCAGTAACAAAGGCCTTGGAGTTAAGCAGGGAACCATGCCAGTCCCATCTCTGCAAGTGTCCTCCTCCATTTCTTAAGACACAGCCACAGCAGCTCCAGGGCAGGTAGAGCACCCAGCTCAGGGCATAGTGCTGCTCACATCCACCACTCGCCCCCACCATGACCTGACCCCTTCTCTTCACAACTCCCTCAACCACTTACATAAATGTACTCTAAAACAAGTCTAAGAAATTTATTAAACACCTTAGTTGATAAAAGCATGAATTCTTCAGCTTCTCAGCTAGAAAGGCATAATTCAGCAATTTCCTCTTTTTTTTTTAAGTATAACCACTCTACAGGAGGAAAAATAATCTAAAAAACTAATCAGCACAACTATTAACAAAGAGACATCAACATAAATTGGATGTATAGCTCCACACTTCTTTCACTTGCTATGTGTGATATTTAGGTCATTCTTTGAAACTCACTATAATTGGAAGAGACCCCAAAATTTCACGTTTGGGTCTAAACAGATTTAAAATGACTCTCTGCCACTTGTTCTAGGCTATCTTTGTTAGTTACCATTTTGGGAAAAATCAATGAGTGTTTGCTTGCTATTACAAGATACCCAAGAAAAACACCACGTGATCTCTTTAAAACTAAATGATAGCAACTCTTTTAAAACAGGGGCTAAGCGGGTGAATAGAGAAGAAAATTGAAGGGAGGCCCCCATGCACAGGAATTTCTGATTGACCAGAGATAGAAGTTTCCAGCTATCGGGGCTGTTGAGCAACATGGAGTTACATTTTTCCATATGGGGCTGATGGTTGCACAGAAGACCTGGAGCTGTGGGTATGCCTCTACACACACACACACACACACACACACACACACACACTCTCTCTCTACAGGATGGAAATCCTCCAAACCCACAGAAGAGTTCTTCAGGTCTTCCTGTCCTATATGTATAATCCAAGTGGCAAACAGTCTTCAGAGGAATGGAAACCATTTCTTTCCATTCAACTGAGACGTAGGAAGATGATCTGATGAACTCAGAAGTCATGGAGGGGCGGGGGTGATGCTACGAGTTAGAGCCAACTGTCCAACTGGAGGGCACACAGTCCACATGACCACCCACACCAGACCTCCAACAGCGGTCCCCAATTCAGGGCTCCCCAGGGCCAGTTCATCACCATCACTCACATAAAGCGGTCACCCTCACTAGTTTCTTATGAAGAGAAGGACACGTAGTAGAATCAGCCAAAGGAAGAACCACGGGCAGAGGTCAGAGCAATACCGAGGGCACCACATTCCTGGCACCAGTGTGTGATGATACATACCAAGCACAGTCACCCAGGGAAGTTCACCCAAGCCTCAGCTTTCAGAGATTTTATTGAGGCTCATTAAATATGATGGACTTCTGGGAAGTAATAAAGATATATATTGGTTTCTGCCCCTAGGACCTGATACTTGGTCTTTGACCCTGATTCCTGACACAAAGCTCCTAAACTCAGATTCCACAGCAGTGTCTGAAACAGTTCCTAAATCTCTTGAATTTCTTGGGTGACAGCAATTTTTTTAACTAATGAGGGGATTCTCGGTAGGATCCTTGATGGAGACTGGTGTATAAAAAGACCAAGCCATGGGACACCTGGATGGCTCAGTAGTTGAGCATCTGCCTCCAGCTCAGGTCATGATTCCAGGGTCCTGAGATTGAGCCCTACATGGGACTCCCTGTTCAGTGGAAAGCCTGCTTCTCCCTCTGCCTGCTGCTCCCCCTGCTTGTGCTCTAATGAGCAAAATTTAAAAGAAAAAAAAAAAGCCATGATTAGAACCTTGGAACTTCTGCCCCATTTTCCATTCTCCAAAGAGCAAAGGGAGGGGGCTGGAAATGGAATTACATCCACATCATGAAGCCTCCATAAACACCCATAAAGCACAGAGTTCGAAGAGCACCCAGGGTAATGAACCATGTGCAAAAGGTGATGCAGCCCAACCAAGAGGACAGAGTCTCCTGGGCTCAGGGCCCCTCCAGATTCCACTCCATGTATCTAGCTGCTTATCTGGATCCTTTATAGCCTTTATAACAAACCAGTACATTTGTTTCCCTAAATTCTTCTAGCAAACTATCAAACCCAAAGAGGGGGGGGTTCATGGGAACCAACTCATAACCAGTCAGAAGTACAGGGGACAACCTGAGGCCTGTGATCAGGGTCTGACACGGGGGCATTCTTTGGGGGGGGGGCTGAGCCCTTACCTGTGGCAAGGGAGGCTAACTCCAGGTGGATGGCATCAGACTTGATCATACAATGCCCTGCTGGTATCTGAGGGGAAACAACCTACCTGTCTGTGGTCAGAAGTGTTGACTGTGCTAGCATGAGAATAAACTTCCAAGACAACTGCCTACCAGGCTGATCCCCATCTCCAGCCCTCCTGGGCATGGCCCCCTCCCCATAGGATGCTATTATCTTTCTAGCAGGGCCACACTCTGAGGTGTGGCCAGCTCCCACCCTAAATCACACTTTTAGTTTGTGAGGAGACTAGACCTTTTTATGGGCAAGTGTAAAAAAAAAAAAATTTTTTTTTTTAAACACACGGGAAGTAAGCAGTTATGTCAAGCATAGTCAGAGATAGGACATGCTGACCCATTAACACAAAGCCAAGAAAGAGGGTCGGTCAACCTCCTAGAGCTGGAGCCAACCCATTCTCCTCTACTACACCCCTTTAAAGATGATAAAGAGGCAGGAAAAAGGAGTTGGAAGCCTACAAAAAATAAAAGATAAAGCCCACATATAATTTCTTCCATGAAGATAATTTCTCCATAGGAAATCTATGTTCCAAGACCCAGGGGACTTCATTTGCTCCAGTTCCACCACGTAATTCCCCTGCTACCTGTGGGGAAGCTAACCTCAGAAGCCTGATAATCAAATGCATCCATCAATCAGGAGAAACTACAACCTGCCATGGCCCAAAGCCACCCAGATTCTCACTGGCATAACCAGAAGCATTGGCTTCTTGCTCCTGGTTCTGCGTTCAACGCACCTTGGCTGGGGATGCTGCTCTGCCTCAGGCCATCTGGGTTCAGGCTGATGGAGCAGTTCCAGGCGCCTGGAACACTCCGGCTACCACAGCCAGGCCAAGTAGGCGCCATCTGAAACGTCACAGATCACTTCCGCTCATATGTCCTTGACCAAAGCCAACCTAGGGGTCACACCCAGGTTCAACAGGGTGAGGAAACACAACCCTGCCAGATAGCCGAGGAGGAGGACCCCAGCCATGGGGAGCAGTCAGACCACTGGCACATGCACCTCCCCAACACTGAGGCAGTCCCTCTGTGTGCCAGGTGGGGGATGAAAAGGTTCTGATGAGGGATTTGGGGCTTGTGCTTGGCCTAGGAAACCAAGGGATGAGTGAGAGCTACAGAACAAGCATTTGGGTGTCACATATCTGCCATGCTTGGCAGTAAACGCTGGGGCACCACAGCCCACGCCCCCAGAAGACCCTCCCAACCCAACAGCCAGAGCTGTGCCAGGAGCTTATGGGGTCACACGGGTTTAACAGGCAGTGATGAGAGACACATGACTTCACCTTCCCCTGCAAAATCACACTGACTGACCACATTGAGTCACACCAACCATTCTAGCTGGGAGAGAGCAGTGAAGAGAAGCACCATACGACAGGACAGGGAAAGGATTTTCAAGAATAGAAACGAGCCACAGAAACTTCTGCTAAATCACCAACTCAGTCCAGCAGGAGCTAAAGTAAAACCTCATCAGTTCCTCAGACTTCTGTTCAGCTCACGGGAATTTGGTACTTGCATTCTGTTTTAACTTGAATGAGGCACGCAACATTTATACTGAGTTGTGTCTTGCTTGTTCCAATCTGTCAAGGTAACAGCATCTAGCCCTACGCATTCAGGTCAAACTAGCAAGTACTCAGGGGAGGGAGAGGATAGTAAAGAGCTTGTTAAATGAGCAATAGCCCAGGGGGTGGGCACATAGTTATTCAGCTTACAGAGGACTTGGAAGATGGGTTAGCAACATCCGAAGGGCTGTCACGTAGACAAGAGGCTTTCTCTCCTTAACTCTGGGGGGCAGAGGCAGAGTCCATGGGTGAGAAAATCCTCCATCACTGACAGATCCACCCCATAGCAACGTGAGTATTCCACGGGCTAAAGCCATGGCCTTCCGCCACTGGGAGATGTCGATCTGTACCTAACACCTGGGGTACAGACAAGTTGACCTCTATGGCTCCAAAGATTCCACGTGACTAATTACACAAGTATTTATCTTGGATACATGAAGGCTGGGAATAAGAGTTTAGAAGTTCTAGAACATTAGCACCAGATCCAGAAAACCCCTGGAAGCTGTCTTAGAGGCTATCTACAAGCATACACAGGGGGATCCTTGTCAGACAGGCACTAAGGGAGGGAAGGACACAACAAAGTCAGAGCTTGGTGTGCAAGGAGGAGAACACACTTCCCACGCAGCCAACTTCAGCCCTCTCGCCTGCACGGTACACCCTGCACTTTCACTGCTCCCACAAAGGTCTTGCGTCGAGCAGAGCACAGCAGTAGGTACTCAGCCTTCCAGTGGGGTGACAGGACCTTCTCGTCCAGAGTCGGTAGGGTTTACAGTGAGGAAGCAGACCAGAGGCACGGCTGTCCCGAGAACTCAGGCCTGGGGAAACACGTTTTTCACTCCCTTATCCAGAAACTAGACTCGGGGAAAATAAAAATGGCTTCCAGAAGATGCTCTCCATGAACTACATGCAGCTGGGACAGCAGCAAATGAACCCGGACACGGCCCTCACAAGACCCGAGAGAGAGAAAGGTTCCCGGCAGTGGTAGAAGCGCTCCCAGGAGCCCTGGCGGCATTCCAACGGGACCAGGGCGCCAGCAGGGCTCTGCAGAAGAGTCACTGGGCTGCAGGGCCCGGAGCCCTGGGCAGCACAGAGCACAAGCACACAGTTCCTCTACCCCTCCCCCCGGGCTTCAGACACCACCCTCCCTCCTACTGCACCTGCACAGACTGAGCTGGCACCCCAGGAATGGGGGGGGGGCTACGTGTCTCAGGGACACATCCATTCAACACACAGCCCTCCATCCATCCGCCAGGTACCCTGGACCAGGTTGCTCCACAATCCCAGCAGGACAGAGCTCAACACTCCTGTCAGGCCACAGCTTCTGCCTGGAATTCCCAGGTCTTTCTCAGAAGAAGTAGAGGTTCCCACCAGGGGTGCAGATTGAAGAACGACCAGAGGGATCTGCTTCTGGTGTCTCTAAAAGTTTTAAGAGCGACAATCCCCTCAGGATCACCCCCAAAAGTAAGGTTAAATTTTTAAAAATGCTGATGGAACAGGCTTTAAAAATGTATTTCATTCATCCTCAAGAGTTTTCTTCATTTATAGAAACGTACATCTAAGAAAAAAAAAAAAAGAAACGTACATCTAACTACAAAATCTCTGAGAAGACTTTCCAAGCTGCTTAACCCAAGTCGTGCGAGGTTAGAATTCAATTGACCACTGGTAGCCCCAGAGAGAAGATTCCGACAAATGAGGGAAAGAGCCCGTCAGGGGAACAGTGCCACTGCCCACTGAGGTGTTGTGGAAACTAGCGCAGGACCTCTAATTAAATTCCCAAGCTTGTTACATAGCGGGCCTTCCCTGGTGCCTGTGACATTGATGGAAGAAACTGTTTACCAAACGTGCTACACTTCGAAGCACTTTCTGCTGTTTTAGGTTTTTTGTTGTTTTTGTTTTTTACACTTCTTGCTTTGTAAGTTAAAGGAGCAGCTTTGCCAATATGCAGATTTCCACATCCCCTCTCTGGGAGGAAGAGAAGGTGGCCACAATGGCAGCTCGGTGTAATTATCATCCATCGAGGGCCAGTCATACAGCATGAGGTCTCTTTCTAATAGACATCCGTGTCCTACCTTCCCCAACCTAGCCCCCCAGCAAGCACATGGGGCCAGGTATCCCAAGATAGTCATGCTGGACACGACCAGTCTAGATTCCTCATTTTACATATGGGAACCAGAGCCCAAGGAGGTGGAGTCACCTATAGGAGGCCACACGGCCCATGAACAGCACAGTCCTCTCCAGCCAGGAAGGACAACTCTGGAATCCCCTCTCCTGATAACTGGGGCTCAAGGCAAGTGAACCTGAGGCCTGTTCTCCCAGGACCTTGCTGCTTGTGGAGTTCGGGGCAGCCTCAGTGAGAACATAGACACCACCATGTCAGCAGCAGGTGGGAAGGAACCAGGGGGAAGGCAGGCTATGCTCCCCACCCGGTGTCCACACATGCTCAGTAAGATGCACCAACACCAAATAACCTAACCCTCACGGTTTTTGAATAAAGTCATTTTAAAACTCTAGTTTCATCAAGAGCCATTAAATCTGAATTCAGTCCCAACACTACTCATCTGGATTTTGGGGTGGGGGGGGATCTCTCCAGGATTTCTTCTACCTGAATCACAGACGCTTGTCAATGAAGGAGATGTTAGAGAAGCCAAAGGCCTCTGGCAGAAGTGAAGCGCATATGTATTGGGGCTTGTTGAGACCCACACCACTGGGGGGATGTAGGACAAAATGTTTTCTGCAGCTACTCCTGGGGAGGGTACGTAGAAGCGGGAGGCCAGACTTCACGTCATTCTGCACCTCTGAACTTAGACAAGAGTACATTTCACCACCTCTGTTCCCCGGCACAGCTTCCCAGCTCCCGGTGCCTCAAGTATCACCACTTCAGAGGGTCCCATTGGGGGTTGCCATCTTGTTGCCTGTAGCCTCAAAGGACTTATAGCTCTTGCTCACCATACCCCTAACTCACCATGAAAACCACGCTGAAAAATAAACATGCCAAGGTGTCCTAGTTCAGAGTGGCATGCCAGTCTGCCACCCCAGCAACACAAGGCTTCTCTCACGCTGTGACCCACCATGAATTCTTCCTGGGAACAGTGGGCTGGGCACCACTGGGTTCCTTCCTCAACTTCGTCACCCTCCAGGAGAAAGTACCACACCTTGATGATCTCCACCCCCCTCAGGAAGGGTCAAAAACTCTAAGGATCATAACTTTAAGAATAGGATCTTCAAATTCTATTATCAAGCTTCTTGGAATCTGGGCACTTGGAGGTCAGATCTAGTTTTAAATAGAGACTGCATGCTTGAGGGACCCCAGTTCAGTTGTTTCACGTGCATATCACACATTCTGAACACCTCATAGGTCCACTCTTTAAGTGTTTCTTACTGTGTGGCTTTTCCTTTTTGCAAAAAGGACATGAATGTCACTTGAATATTAGTTTTCCTTTTTTGTACAACGTATTTGCTTATCTAGTTATTTTTCAGTGTTGCAACTGTATGTGAAGCACAGGGGACGCCTTTCCTATCAGAAATAAGTAAATGAATACAGGCTCCACCATTTGCAAAACTGGGACAAACTCCAAGACGCTGTCATGTGAATTAAGTAAGACTAGACAGGAAAGACACTTGGTTCTGGGAAAATTCCAATACACTAGCTTCTCTTCTTCTAAAACCTTTGTTAAGAAGTCTGCACATAGCTAGGATCGGATTGTACCAGGAAACCCTCTTGGGCCACTGGAGTATATATACACTTTTAAGGGACATAGAAGAGATCAGCCCTCTGACCTCATCACTCGGCAGCATGGTGATTTTCCCCCGATTCTCTGAGGGAAAGGTCCACCCTCCTGGGGTCCAGCTTTCTCACTCTGCCTTTCAGCTCCAGGGATGCACAAAGTCAGCAACCCAGAGCTCTCATGTCCCAGGGGAACACTCACTCAGCTCCCAGCCTCCCTTGGCGCTCGCTGGTCTAAACTAGCTGGGGGCACAGCAAGAGCAGTAACTGGAACAAAGAATTATGTAAACAAGAGTGCCGAGTCATCACAAAGAGGAAATCCTCTCCAGACCACAATTCCTCATCTGAAGACCAATACATTATACAGCAGTTCGATTTCTAGGCCTGCGTGGAAGGCAGTCTGCCCGCTCCGTGTCCCAGCTGAGCCCCCATGTTTCCTGCTGAGGTGGCAGGCACTTAAGCCACCGGAGTAATCCTACAGTCTAAGCCGTTTCAGGGTTTCAGAGCCTTCTTCCTTGGATGTTTAAGGGTTTAACCCACCAACCGGGCACTCACTGGGTAGAGTCTGAGTATTCAGGGATGAGGAGTTTGGGTTGAGAAACTGAAGGCCTCCCACTCCTACAGTAAGACAGGGGAAGAGGACCAGTGTATGTTAGTGAGGGAGGTACCACTGCTCTCAACACGACTCCAAGGGCAACTTCCTGGTGATTTTTATTTTAGAACTTACTGAAGCCTTAAACAGTGGGGCCAGGAGGGAGCTTTAAACATACTCCATTACCCTGATCACATACAACATCAATCACAAGTATTGACATCACAAGCTTCTCCAGGAAAGGAGTGGAATTTGAGCAGGTGGTCTGTTTACAAAACCACCCACGGGACCAAATGACTGAAGAAACCTATGATGTTTCAGGATTTAGATGCTGAAAGTCAGGAATGCTAGAATAATAATTTCCTTATTTGTGACACTAGGGTTCTTAAAACCTACAGAGAGTGGTGGGACAAGACCACTGTCTATTAGTGATCAAAAAATCCATATTCTAAAAAGCTATTATACCAAAAAACAACTCATAACCATTGTTCATGCCTTTGTGTATTCTGGATTTTACACTTGGACAAGCAGCTAAGATTTTCCTTATGAAAAATGTAGGAAACCAAACTACAGTCACTACCAGTGGCATATTCATGCAGGTTTAAAGCGGTTGTCTCATTGTCATAGCTATAAAGTAATTTGTGTTCTCAGGTCTTTCACAAGAATATGCATATCCAAGGACATAAACTCATCACCCAAGTTAAATTACAGCTTACCCAACAGGACAGCACAGCACATTTGCACTTTATACACTGTAGTTTCAGTAAGAGTTATGGTCAAAGTCAATGTCTAGAAGACTAAAAGGAGGTCTCATTTAAGGCGTGATGTTGTGCTTAAGCACTTGATTCAAAATAGTGACTCCCAAGCTAGGAGGGATCCTGTAAATGATGACAAAGGTCATCTTAACAGTAACACAGGACCCAGGATTTAAGACACACCTAGTAGACGGAGTATATTCTGGCAACTTATGAGCAAAGCAGCCTGAGAACAGGGAGAAAGATTCCATTCTCCTTGTAAAAATAAAATGAGGTTAGCTTGTGAGTGGGACTTGAGTAAAACCAGTATCCAAAGCTGTAATGTCCTTGCCCTCTGGAGCTTCAGAGCACATCTGCAGCTCCATTTGTAATCTCCCATCATCAGATCGCATGTGATCAGCGAGTACAGCAAGATATTAGTGAGGCCCAGGACCCCATGAGAACCCACACAAGAGCACGTGGCCCCCCCTGCGTTCCGTCAGCACAAGAACCCTTCCCAGCCGAGGCTAGAGCCCTCCAGGCATGCTGCTGTCTCACAAAGGGCCTTCCCCATTTATGTAAAAACAGAATCCATGCTGGGATCCCTGGGTGGCGCAGCGGTTTGGCGCCTGCCTTTGGCCCAGGGCGCGATCCTGGAGACCCGGGATCGAATCCCACGTCGGGCTCCCGGTGCATGGAGCCTGCTTCTCCCTCTGCCTGTGTCTCTGCCTCTCTCTCTATCTCTCTGTGACTATCATAAATAAATAAAAAATTTAAAAAAAAAAAAAAAACAGAATCCATGCTTATATGTAGATCCTATGTGCCTAAAAAGAAAGAGTGGCTAGCCAGTGTGAGAAATTAAGAGGGACTGAGAAAGGAGGGATAAGGGAATGGGGACTTGGGACTTTTACTTATTCTAGAGATCCCTGTATTGTTTCCATTTTTTTTTTAAGATGATCCTATCAATTCTGTGAATTTGAAGCTTACCAGAGTAGTCAACTGGAAGAAACCTGACAATCCTGTCCATACAATATAGAGGTCAAGAGTCTCCTCTTTGTACAAGAAGCATGGCTCCTTTAATCTTAAAAATCCCAACACTTGATGCCCCTACACCATGCTGCCTTTGATTGGTGAAGGTAGTTTGTTGTTTTGGTTTTTTTTTTTTCTTTTGGGAGGGGGCATTGGTGAAGGTAGTTCTAAGCCCACCAGAATGCTGGGGAGGAGCAGGCATGGCTCCAGTGGTGATGTCAAGGTGGAGCCCGAAGATCTTGGGCAGAGTTCTCAATCACCTCAGTACCTGAAGTTTCCATTTACAGCAACCACCAGAGTTTACCTTTCTTATCCATTATCTGGAAGTACCATGAGGAAGCTTCTTATAATAGGATTAGCAAGCAAAAATACAGATTAATAACCCACTGACCTGTTCAACAAGCACCTATAATTGAGACAGGCCAAACAGAAGCAGAATTGATTAGTCATAAGGAAGACTTTCCACAATGGTAGAGTCTGGTTAAGGCCCTGAAGTGGCCAAGGGAGGGTGCTAAAGCTTCCTTCTCCTAAATCCCCTTAAAATCCAAAGGATGCTCACCTGTCCAAGGCAGTTCTATGGCACCCCTACCTGACATTGGCTGTAACACCACAGACTGAGGCTCACAGGCCTTGCAGCACTAACATCTGCCTTCTAGATACTTTGCTTGTAACAAGATGAAAAGGTAGAACTGAGTGAGAAGGTCCACTGTAGAGTACAGACTTTAATACCAATTGCAACTCTTCTAGTGGTTTTAACTCTTAGACATGTAAAATCAAAAGTGAAACTTGTTTTCCAAACTTCCAGATCCACATATGTAAGGTTTCCGGTACTGAATACATTCCATAAACAGTAGCTACCATCAGCCCAGGAAGGAAGCAATCATGTGGCACAGCACGTAAGACCACACCTCATTCCAGGTAGGTACAGTGAGCTATGACTAATGTTTTCCATTATACCAGGTCTTAAAAATAGTTGTTAATGAAGCTTAATTTAACCAGTATTCTTATCTTTAAAGAAAAAAATAAGACCCATATTAGGGCAAGATTTCAAAGAACTACAGTGCTTATAGTCAACCAGCTACATATCTTGATCCCTGAATGGAAGATCTCATCTCATCCTTGGTATTTTGAGTTAAAACAAATCCTCACGTTGGTACACCCATCCCTGTGAACTACTACCTCCAGGCAGTTAAAATACATGCTAATGAAAGAGACTCCCACCTGCCAAGTCCTTCAGAGAAGTCATTAGGATGCTTTGCCCAGTACCCCCTGATAGCACAGGACTTTTCATCAAAACAGATATAAAGAGGAAAAAGCAAAGTGTGCTCACATAAGACTTGGCAACCATCTTTTTCTCAAAAAAAAGTCATTTTCTTTGATTAGCTTTTGAGAACTAGGAATTTCTGAACACTGAAGAGCTCAATAAACACTATAAACTAAAATGTAAAAATGCTTTATATAAAGGGACAACTGGATAACTTAGTCACATGTTTGACTCTGGCTCAGGGCATGGTTGCAGGGTCCTGGGATCGAGCCCCATGCGGAACTCTCTGCTCAGTGGGGAGTCTGCTTTTCCCCTTTGCCCCTCACACCCTATTGTACACTAGCTCACTCACAAACAAACAAAATCTTTAAAAAGCTTTATAAGATACAGAAGATCACGGTGTCAAAGAGGCCTTCAACATAAGTTTAACGTGTTTCTAAAAGTCAACATCCTTTACAAATGCTAGTAGTCAAACACAGGAGCCAGAAGCTCTTGTTCCAGTTATAGGATCACAAGGAGAAAATGGCACTTACTCTGGTTCCAGTGAGATCCCATGCCTTTTCTGGGACCACAGCCTCTAAAAGCCTTCTGATTGTTCCAATTTAAAAAGTCAAATCTCAAAAAGTCAAATCTCAACCAGAACCCAACTAACCAAGGTAGTAGCCTTCAAGAAATATGTAGCAAGGGATCCCTGGGTGGCGCAGCAGTTTGGCGCCTGCCTTTGGCCCAGGGCGTGATCCTGGAGACCCGGGATAGAGTCCCACGTCGGGCTCCCGGTGCTTGGGGCCTGCTTCTCCCTCTGCCTGTGTCTCTGCCTGTGTGTGTGTGTGTGTGTGTGTGTGTGTGTGTGTGTGACTATCATAAAAAAATTTAAAAATTTTTTTTAAAAAAAGAAATATGTATCAAAACATACTCCTATTTAAAATGGACTCCTAGGTAATCATCCAGTATCAGTACTCACTCAACAATCTCCTATCCCCGCCCCCCACACCCCACTTTCAGTAGACTTCAAGTTTTTAGGTTTATAGCAAAAACTGAACTCTATAGTACAGAGTTCCCATATACCCCTGCCCCCACCCCAGGCCTAGCATTCCCCACTATTAACATCCCCCTCAAGAGTGGTACCTTTGTTACAATCCCGCTCCCCTGACACAGAACTCCAAGTCTGTGGTTTATGTTAGGGTTCATTCTCAGCGTCCTGCTGTTCAGATTTTGACAGGTAGGAAAGGACTGGCACCCACTATGGTATTCACATATGGAACAGAATCACGGCCTTAACATCCTCCCTCCAACCCCTGGCAGCCCCTGATCCTTTTACTCTGTAGTTCTGCCTTTTCCAAAATGTCATGAAGTTGAAACCCTGTAATTCATAGGCTTTTCAGATTAGCTTCTTTCACTTATAAATACACATTCAAAGGTCTCCCAGGTGGTGGATTGGTAGCTCATTTCCATCCAAGTACAGACTATCCATCCCATGGGATAGGAGAATGTACCATTCTCCCACATGCATCCATTCACCCGCTCAAGGACATCTTGGCTGCTCCCAAGTTTGGGCCGTTCCAAATAAAGCTGAGGATATCCACACTAGCAAGCGGGTTTATGTGAACGAAGTTCTCGCTGCCTTTGGATAAATACCAAGGAGCACAACTGATGGCAAGAGTATGTTGCACTTTGTAAAAAATAAACTCCCACACTGCTAAACACCTGTCATCTATAGACCTAGTAAAATTCATTATTTCATGATGCAAAGACCCACAGGCACAAAGTCCCATCTTTAGCTTTACATATGATTCTAGGAAACAATCTCAACATGGTATCTCAGTATACAGTGCCCCCAATTTGATATGGAACCAAAAGCTAGGAGCCCACCATGACCCGTCCCCCATCATCTCCCCAGCACATCACCAAGTTCTAGCACTTGTACCCAGGTCCAGTGTCGTCTTCCAACTAAGCCACAAATTTGTTCTCCATGTTGTGCCTGAAATCATTAGGCCTAAATTCAGGCGTGTGACCCCTCTCTTTAAAATTCCAACCATTGGGATCCCTGGGTGGCGCAGCGGTTTGGCGCCTGCCTTTGGCCCAGGGCGTGATCCTGGAGACCCGGGATCGAATCCCACATCAGGCTCCCGGTGCATGGAGCCTGCTTCTCCCTCCGCCTGTGTCTCTGCCTCTCTCTCTCTCTCTCTGTGACTATCATAAATAAATAAAAAATTAAAAAAAAAAATAAAAATAAAAAAAAAATAAATAAAATAAAATTCCAACCATTGAGTTCCTTAAATTTAGGATGAAATCCAGAATTCTTACACCTCACCAAAAGGCCCTGTGTGACTCTGGCCTACCTCTCTACCCTCCTCTCAAGACCCTGCTCTATTATTTAGACTTCTGACCTGTATTATAGTTCTTCTAACCTTACGATTTCTTTCCTTGCCTCTGGGCCTTTGCACTGGCTTCTCCCTCTGCTTGAAATGGACCTTTCTCCCCACTCCAACCAAACCCTTTCCTCTAATTTCTTCTCATCTTTCCCTTTCTCCAAGAGGTCACCCCAATCTAGAATAGGCACTCCTGTAATTTTTGTACCACCTATTATATCTCAGTGTAGCACCCTTCCAACTGATCTTAGGTTTACCTACATAGTAATCTAGGTTTGGTCTCTCCCACTAGAGTGAAGCTCTGATAGCAGAAATCATGTGTTTTGTTTACAAACGCATACCTAGTGCCCAGTATAGAGTAAGCCTTCCACTAACAGTGGAATTACAGGACCCTGGGCTGAACAAATATAATGCTGTTGTTTCCCTAGGTAGGAGCAGGATTGAGGAGGACAGCTAATGTGCAAAGGGGCACCAAATGCCCTTTCCCTGAGAATGTGAGGTGGCGATAGGGATCACCAAGTAATGAGGGCAAAGACATCTATATGCAAGCTGCATTAGTTTTATATAATATTTTCTTGGGGCCACACACCCAGCAGAGCACAGATACTCAAATACCTAGAACACAAGGATGAGAGGAGGAAAGACTCTCAGCCACCCAGTTAGTGCATCACAGGCATTACTGAGCGCCTCAGCACCTTCAGCCACATTTGCCCTTTTCTATACCCAGCACCTCAACAGGCAGGTGAGGCCCTGCTCCCTACCTTTGCAGATAGCCCCTCACCTCCCTTTCCACCTTCTCACAAAGCCATCTGACCCTTAGGACCGCAACTGCATTCTTCTCATGTGGGCCCCAGCTGTTCTCGTGCAGGTTCCGGGGCCTCCGTGCGTGGACAGGGCCCTCCCCGCCACCTGGCCCAAGGGCCTGGTTCTCTAGGGTCCCCTGTGCCCTGCCAGCCACAGCACCCTGCCAAGAGCATCGGGGGGCCGCCCACCCATTGTGCCTCTGGGATGCTCTGGGCACCGCCGGGCCTGGGCATTCGAGGACTCAGAACGGCCGCACCAAGGAGCTGCCGTGAAGTCACCAGATGAACCCCAGATGTAGCACCGCCAAAGCGCTGGCAGCTGGGCTCAGCTCCTTATGCACTTCTGCACGGCCCAGTTGTTGCTCCCCTGCTGTCCTCGCACCTGAAGGCTGCCGCCGTCGCACAGAGGGACAGATTTACTCACAGCTGCCGGTCACTTGGGGGAATCAACAGTCCCCAGCTGAGGAAGTCCACAGCTAACGGCCGGCAGAGCATCCCCAAGACCGGGATCGGGCCTGGGCCATACCTGCTCTCCCGCCTCCTCCACGCTCTCAGGAGAAAGGCTTTCCTTCACCTTCTGACTGACGTTCAAGGACGTCAACCCCGACAGAAAACCTGCCATATGTACCAATCCCCTAGCATTTCCAAGCTGCTCTCCCAGGTTTATCATTAAGATTTTATTTATTCCTGAGAGACACAGAGAGAGACAGAGATGCAGGCAGAGGGAGAAGCAGGCTCCATGCAGGGAGCCCGATGCGGGACTCGATCCCAGGACCCCAGGGTCACACCCTGAGCCCAAGGCAGAGGCTCCACCTGCTGACCCACACAGGCGTCCTAGTTTATCATCATTTGATGATCAAACCACCTTCTGTGGCTGGGCCCAAACTCACAAGCCCAGGAATCTCCAGCTCAGAGCCATGTGACCCACCCCATTACCCAGCAGACAGCCACAGAGCCCAGGCTTCCGGTGAGCCCTCACTCACCTTCCACTTCATATTCCACCTGCTTCTGTTTACACTGCTGCCTTAATTCAAGGCTGAGCCTCAGACAGCAGGAACGCTTCTGCTCAGGGCCTCGCGCACCCTTGTAAAACTAGGACAAGCCAGCAGGTGAGTGAATGAATGAATGAAACAAAGCCAGATTTTGGAGCACCACAAAGTGAACAAGATTCACACAGCCACAGACCATGTGGGACAGGAGCAAGTCACAGCACAGGTGTTGACAGGCACGACATGCTAAGATCAACAATTCCTAATTAAGGAGACATCAAGCACAAATATCCCACTTAGGCATGGAAGTAGAAGCAACAATGGGATCCATGGGGGGGGGGGGGGGCGGTAATACCTGCATCCCTAAGTTAGGATCAACCGGGATAATTGCTCTGCTGAATCCTGCTTAATATAAGTTGGTTTTTTTGTTTTTCATGATTAGCAGTTACCTACGGAGGGCAAGGCTACACAGCAGGCTCTGTTGAAGACACCCGTTCAGAGGCCACAGCTGTAGGTCCCCAGCATGGATAGGGGCCTTACAGGTAGGTCTTAGGCAATGTTTTTCTCTTAAAGAATCTACAGACTGGTTAATATTTACTTCATCTCAGAGTCCATGACCAGCATTCTCCAAAGAACAGACATTTTCATCTCCCTCAAAGACCACCTCAGAAAAGGACAGTCCTGTCACTCAATACATTCCTGTGGACAAGCATGGAGCTGGTACAGGGAAGGCACAGCCGTGGGAGCTTATGGGGGCAGCTCAGCAGCCCATTCCAAGCATCTGAATGTTGGGTCCTTAGATCACGCTGGAATCTCTCCCCTAGATTTTCACCACTGGTCATAGCTGTGACCTCAGGGAGAGGAAACCGAGCTTAAGGACGGGGACAAAGTAAATCCTTAGTGCCATTAACTCTCTCTTCCCACTCTGCCCTCGATTCAGTAACACTGAGCCCATAACTGTGTGGAGAGGGTGTCCATATCCAACACCCAACCCCAAATACCACCAAGCCGGGTCTCAACACTTCCCTAGGAAAAGCCTCTGAACCATTTCTCTCATGCTCTGGTTTCCTCCCTCCCTCACCATCCCGTCCTTTCTCCCTCAAGACATTCCTGGGTTTGTGTCCTTCCTAGAGCACTCAGTGAGGACTCACTGTTGGGGGTTGAGCACAGGGGAATGAAAGTCATGGTTGCCCCCTTGTGGAGCTCATGATCTAGGGCCGATTAAACCCAGAAAAAAACCCTCTCCCCTCAACACCGAATTATGGGACTAGACCATAGATAGTGAAGGCATTTGGAGAGAGGGGCTGTTAGGAAGGCCTGGGTTTCCAGGAGCATCAGAGTCCCTCCCATCATATCCTACCCTCCCCCCCACCAAGAAGGCAGCTTGTAGAACAAACAGCCCCGGTGCCAGCTTCCCTCAGCCCGAGGCAGGGACCTGGGTGATCCTCAGAAAGCATCCTTACAGACAACCAAGTTCCGAACCATCTTCCCGGTGAGTCAACCAGGGTGCTGAGGCCACGTGTCCTGAGTCCTGAGCGCCCAAATCCAGGTCCAGATGCAGAAGCCACACCCACTGCTAAGCCAATGGCAAAGGGAGAGACTCTCTAGAGGAAAAACAGGATGAGGTGGGTTTTGAGAGGGTTGTTTCCATGACTTCAATTATGCCCCAATTCCGGAAGCTGGGAGGCTGAGAAACCTAACCCAGGGCAGAGCCACCAGCTTTTGTCCAAACCAGTCTAGGGGTTTGGTTTTGTTTGCTTTTTGGTTTATGGAAATCATTACATGCTAGGTCACCTGGATGCTATGCAGGTGGCCAACAGGCCACTCTTTCAATGGTAGTATCTCCCAGTAAAGGGCAGACAAGTTGCCCTTCTTGCAAAGGAGGCTTTGCTACATTCTCAAATTCCTCTGGGCTTTGATCTTGAAGGGCAAGGCCTTTAAGACTTTGAGAGCAAGTAAGAGCACAAACTGGAGGAGGGGCAGAGGGAGAGGAGAGGGCCCGATTCGGGGGCTCAATCCTAAGACCCTGGGATCACGACCTGAGCCAAAGGCAGACACTTCACCGACTGAGCCACTCAGGTGCCCCCAAAAGGGGCTATTTCTAAAACTGTTCTGTTTGGCCCAAATTCTCTGAATCAAGTTCTAAAATTTCTGCATGCTAGCATTCTTCAACAGCAACGGCAGGAGAAAAATAACCTTCAGAACATTCCCCTCACCTCCCTACCCCCCAAGCAAGTTCCTGCCAAATACTAGCATACAGTTAAAATGTTGTTACCACTCAAAATAGGAATCCCTGCACCCCGTTTCTAACACAAGGCAAGAAGAACATCTAATATGTTGTCAAACAACCTGGAACGACCGTGCTGCTCTACTAGTGACATCAGCCCTTCCACTTGCCTGTTAAGAGTCTATCTTCTAGATGATTGACAACAATGCTCAGACACAGCTTTGTGGGACCAACAAGGAGGTGAACACTGGAATGTTAGATGGCCAGGAAATCTGTGGCATATCCCAGAAGCCAACTTGGGACCAGCCCTGAGCTCTGTACCACGTCATATGGTGCCTTACAAACCTCCCTCCACAGGATGATACTGAAGGACAGATGATCAGGTTCTGGAGGGCCCACCGCCCCGAGTCCTGTACGTGCCAGCCCTCCTCGGGCAGCAGCATCCACGTCCCAAAGCGTCAGAGTAGCGCTGCTACCGGAAGATGTAGCTTTCAGCAGCTCACCACAGACCCCACCCTACATCCTAGCCCTGCTGGGGCAGCCTCTCCTGCTCACACTTTGCAGCACTAATCGCAACATCCACAGCAAAGCAGAGCGCCCTTGGTGCAGACCCTTTCACAAACGGGGAGCAGCCGCCACGTTTTACATTTCAGTGGGTTTTGTTTGGTGTTCGTGCAACTGTAGTGAATAACAAAAAGTGCCTTCATGGAACACAGTGCAATCAGCAGATCTTCTGAAACGAATCACAGCCCAGGCTGTGTACTTTCCAAGATGACAACAGGATTCTAGACCTGGTGGGAAGAGACCCCTCCAGGCCCACCTGTACTCGCTCCTCTCCCCACACCACCCTCAGGCCTCTGCAAGGGGGAGAAGTCACATAGAGGAATAAATGCGGTCAAGCATGCGGTGGGTACAGAGGCCACTCGGCTCCTTCCTGGCTGGTGTGCTCTCTGGGTGCCCTCCACTCCCCCAGAAGACTGGTAAAGGAGGCCTGTCCGGGCTCAGGTTTCCCCACCACCACCACACTAGCCCAGCAACACTTTGTTTGCAAGGCCATTTTACTTTGTCGACCTGTCAACTTAAGGAACAAGGGGGAACCCCCTCCCTCCCACAGCGGCTCAAGGCCGAAAAGGCAAACTCTCCAGAGACACAGAATCTCCGTTTACCCTCCTGTCAGATCTTGTTAGCTTCAGACATCACCAGCAACACAGGCGCCTGACACTGTGGGAACCGCTCTGCACCGTGTTTCTGGTAGAACTGTGAGCACCCTTCCCAAAAAACAGCCTCAGGTTCAGTCAGCATTTTCTAAAAGCAAGCTGAGAAGGGTGGTTTCCGTCCTCAGGGACCGGGCAGCCCTCACACCAGGTTGTTTCAGCAAGCTGCAGTGGAAGGAACAAGGAACCCACGGAGCTGGCGCTTCTAAGCCAGCCCGGACTCCAGACAATTACTTGCTTACACATGTAACAGAGGTGGGTAGCATGATCGTGACAATCTCTCCTCTGAGATCACCAAAGATGGATTCGAGGACCTCTAACATCCCTTCTTCCGTGTCTGAATTTCCCAAAATTCTTGTTAGCCATATAGGCAGGAGCAGAATCTGATGTTTACCACAAGTAGCATCACAAAATAATTCAAGTTCATGAAGGTGCAACATTCCAGGCAAAGAAAAATTCGAGGAAACAAAGTCTCTTTTGCCTGAAACCACAAGATATTGCACGTGATAGTTTTAGATGAGGCACCCCAAGACTCATGCCGGACTCCAAGACCACAGAAGCTGGCGCACACCCAACTTGCAATTTAGGGCATCAGGGAGCTCATCACCTCTAACCCAGGGCATCTTTTACAACACACTTGTATTTCTGTAATCTTTACAGAATTACTCAGGCCCCCAATGAGGGTGAAAAGGACTTCAACTATGCCCCTTAAGTCTACACATTACGGGCAGTACACTCTTCAACTACAGCCTAACATCCCAGCCCAACCAAGGACACCACTGGTCATGGCTAACACCTCACCCCTGCTATCAGTGAGGGTCTGAGGAAAGCAGGCAGCTTCACAGGCAACTGTAAGGGCCCCCCCCCGCCCCCCATTTGGCGGTGCTTTCATTTATGGGAAAGGTCTCCTTGACAAGGTTTTCACAATCATATACTGAATCTGTGACTTAATGCTTCCTACAGAATTAAGTCTTTATTGAACTCAAAGTATTCAGATTTTTAATGGAGTTTCTATCCCGAAATACACTCCTTTCTGTTGAAGCTACAACCGAGTAAAGCAGTGTTAAAAGTGGGAGTCAGGGGTGCCTGGGGGGCTCAGTGGTTGAGTGTCTGCCTCCGGCTCAGGACATGACCCCGGAGTCCTGGGATCGAGTCCCACGTTGGGCTCCCTGCATAGAGCCTGCTTCTCCCTCTGCCTGTGTCTCTCATGAATAAATTAATATCTTTAAAAAAAAATGTGGGAGTCAACTTGGCATTGATGGATCATGAACTGAATATTGCTTCATAGGGGTCCTCCCACCTCCCTTCTATCACCACGGTCTGGTCCAGTTATTTGGCAGGGCTTTGAAGGGTCTCCAGTGTGCTGGGCAGGATCCCATCTTGCAGCAGTTGTCTGCAGGTCTGCAGACCTGGAAAGGTAATGGGTGACCCAATCAGGAGACTGACAGGCATCTACCAGAATACCACTGATTAACATTTAAAATTGCCTGGTTGGGGCAGCCCAGGCGGTTCAGTGGTTTAGCGCCACCTTCGGCCCAGGGTGTGATCCTGGAGACCCAGGATCGAGTCCCAAGTCGGGCTCCCTGCATGGAGCCTGCTTCTCCCTCTGCCTGTGGCTCTGCCTCTTTCTCTGTGTCTCTCTCATGAATAAATAAATAAAATCTTTTTAAAAAGTAAATAAAATTGCCTGGTTGGAAACCAGGGCCAGGTCCCTCATGACAGTTTCTGCAAGACACAAGGCTGGTGGATGGCTCTCCTCCACCCCGAGGTCTGGACTCTGTCAATCGTCAATCATTCTCTATCTCCTAAAATGGAGAAACTCGGGCTTGTCCCTGTCCTCAGTTACTAGAGAAGTCATTACCCTATGCCAATTACCAGCCTGCCATTCCTGTCTTCCTGAGAATGCATACCAGCCTTAGGACTTACTGCCATAGGTATTGAGCGATCCACCTGGTGAGTTCACCTGACAAGAAATACTGGTAAAAGAAGCCCAAATTATTTTCTCAGATGGTCATGCTTACTTTTTAGTTAAGCCACAGAAATGACAAGCATGAGCACATGAAGTCTTCTGCTTAAACATCAGGTTGAAAACAAACCCACCGCAACCTGTACATCTCAATTACTGGTCCTATAGTGCTTCAAGCATTTTATTCCAATTTGTTAGTACTTTAAGAATTACAAGTTCATTGCAAAAAAAAAATTGAACTGCTTTGTACACAAATAGAAGATGTCCCCTCTAACTCCTACTTACCATCCCCACTTACCAAGAAAGAAAAAAAAAATCACAATAGGTTCAGAGTTTTGATTTCTTAAGATTCCATATCAGGATATTAAATTGAGGGAAGGGTATCCCATGAAGACGCCATGGATTGAGACTCAATACAGGACTCTAAATCAAGTCTGCAGGGAAGTCTTAGAAGCTTGACTATCAATGGACTTGAGAGCTTGTTTGGAGGTTCGAGCACGGAAGGGCAGCTACTCACATACCGTTGACCAAAGAACAGTCCTCTATCAGAGATGGTGCTCCTCTCCCATCGAGTGCACAGCTCTGAGAGGAATGTACCTGGAATGAAGAGGAAAGGGACATCATGCCACCCCCAGCTGGCAAAATCAGCTCAGTCAACACTGGAGATCAATGGGGTGACAGCTGTCACAACCAGATCACCCTTGCTTCCTCAAAGCATGACTGGAAGGGGGGGGGGACCCTAGAGTTCCCCACCCCCTACCCTAGGTATGACCTACTGCGTTTCCATCTTTAGCAAAACCAAGTGTAAGTACATCTTTCACAAACATCAGTCTTGGATATCAGTCTTTGTTTCGTTTGGAAAGAGCTGACAATCATGAACGCATCTACTAAATCCATGGTTTCAATCCTGCAAGTGACCAAAAGATGACAAAGCTTAAGAGGAAAAATTCCCTGGAAAGGATAGCGAAAATCTGCACGAGTTAAATAAATCCCCCAAGAGTACTTTTATCAACTACCAACCCTGGCAAGCACAACCCAGCCAGGACTGTTTCTAAGGAAAATCCTCACTGTGTATCACAGAGGGTTCCCCCTGCTTTTGCCCCCTTGTATGTGTTCCTGATTTGGAAGTTCAAAGACCTCACTGAGCACCTCCTGTTTGAGGCAACATAGTGGATACCTTTGCTGGCATCACCACGGGTGTCCAGGTACTGAAGACGGTTTTGTTTTTAAACCTAGGATATTACTGACCCCTGAAATGACAAAACCTGACCCCCCCCCCCCCCACTCCCAGAAGGCCTGGGTGCATAAAAAAAAAAAAAAGACAAAACCAAAGTTACACAGGTGATGGGGTTAAGGAACTCCTGGCATTGGTTTCTTCCATCCTTCCAGAGCCACACCATTCCGCCTCCCCCTTTAGTCTTGAGATTTACCAACTGTCCCAGCCTCAATGGGGAGAGCTAGTCACAGGAAGAAATAACTGCAGTAATCAGAATTGGATTACCCCATGAAGAGTCCCTCCTTGCTGTCCTCTGGCCCACACTCCATTAGCTCAAAGATCTGGTTTAAGGGGATCCCTGGGTGGCGCAGCGGTTTGGCGCCTGCCTTTGGCCCAGGGCGCGATCCTGGAGACCCGGGATCGAATCCCACGTCGGGCTCCCGGTGCATGGAGCCTGCTTCTCCCTCTGCCTGTGTCTCTGCCTCTCTCTCTCACTGTGTGCCTATCATAAATAAATAAAATAAAATTTAAAAAAAAAAAAAAAAAAGATCTGGTTTAAGTCCCATCACCCTCCATGAAGCCCCTTCGCTTCCTCCTTCCCAGCTGAGACAGGCAATGATCTGTAGTTAAGTGATTATCTCCTATGCCTAGGGCTCTTTTTGCCAATTTTTTAAAGCTCTATATGTAACTTGAATGTTCAAATCTCCAAAATAAATAAGCCCAAGCCCATCTGCCATCTGGTCTCATGTGTGAGGCAAAAAAAAAACACTTTATCATCCTGTGTAGAAACCTGTGTATTCAGCATAAAGGCCACTGCTGCCCTGGGGGCTTACAGTCTAGGTTACCCAACTACTCAGAAATAAAACACACCATTAGAGAAAGTTGTAAAATCTCACATAGGGCAAGGTTCCAGGCTATTTACATTGTACGTATATGAAGTACCACATGGGGCCTCAGTTAGCTTTTTGTTAATTCTAAATTATTCAGCACCACAGTGATAGATTGCTAATTAAAATGCTAACCCCTAAGGCAAGGGCCCAGGGACGATCCTCTGGGCTTCACTAACCTCCTCTCACTGCATCAGAGGCAGACGTCTCTCTTCGCCTCCCTCCCCTCAAACTGCCGAAGCACACAACAGGGCCTTTATCCTCACAAGCCAAACATGTTAAACAGCTAAGAAAGTAACGTGGAAAATCTAATGACAGGGCGATTTATTGAGGGTCCTTTCAGAGGCCTGCAGTTCCAGAAGCCTCTGGACAGTTCTGACAACTGGCATTTTAGAAAATGGGCTGCCTCTTCCTTGAATATGCCTGAATCCCTTTGTGTTGGGTCCTGGAAGGCCCATGTCCCAATTCTCCTCCCCCCACAGTACCCGAGACAACCCCGGGGGTTCCCCTCACCCCTCCTCACCTCTAGAAGTGCCATCCAGGGCACAAAACTAAGGAGACATGAACAGAGGATGGACTTAAGAACGTGTTAATACTGGTTTAACTGAAACACATGTAGCATGCTAATATGTTAGTAGAAGAAACCAGGAACAGGGATGTGGGAACTCGGTACCATCAGTTTCTCTGTACATCTGAAACGGTTTTAATTTTAGAAGTTTATTTTTAAAAATAATGACAACAAAATGCTGATGAGTGTGGAAAAACTAGATTATTCATACTTTGGGCAGTTTCCTGAGAACTAAAGATGAACCATAAAACCCAGCTTCTGCACTTCTGGGCATTTATCTCTGAGAAATGAAAACTTACACTCACAAAAACTTGCACACTGGTGTTTACAGCATCTTTATTTGTAATAGCCATGAACTGGAAACAGCCCACATGTCCTTCAGCAGACAAGCAGTCAAACTGTGGTATATCCACGCCATGAAATCATACTCAGCAATAAGGCATGCATTATTATGCAACAACCTAAGCCAGTTTCCAAAGAATTATATTGAATAAAAAAAGCCAGTTCGAGGTTACATACTGTAGGAGACACACGTGTAACACACTGCTGAAGCTCCAAAAATGGAGAGCCAATTAGCAGATATCAGAGGCTAAAGAACAGGTGGACATGGGTACACTACAGAAGAGAGTTAAGGTATGGAACATTTCCATCTGCGGGATCTCTTACATATCAGTGACATCCTACTATAGTTTGGTAAGATATCGCAACTGGGAAAAACTGAGTAAAGGGCCCCTGAGATTGCTCCATATTGTTTGTCATAACTGCATGTTCATCTACAATTCTCTCAAAGAGCATGGTCTTCCTTTAAAGTAGGTGGCCTGGAGGAAGAGGTGGTGAGATCCCAACACAAGTGGGATGGAGTCCACCAGCTCGGGTAGGAGATTGGGTATACAGCATTGAGACCATGGAAGCCAAGTACAAATGGAGAGGAATGATGCTGGCCTGAATTATAAGGTATTGGCATGAACTTGTGTTTCTCCAGCCATATTAAAAAAACACAAGCATGGGGATCCCTGGGTGGCTCAGTGGTTTAGCGCCTGCCTTCGGCCCAGGGCATGAACCTGGAGTCCTGGGATCGAGTCCCATGTCAGGCTCCCTGCATGGAGCCTGCTTCTCCCTCTGCCTGTTTCTCTGCCTCTCTTTCATGAACGAATAAATAAAATCTTTTTAAAAAATAAAGAATAAAAATAAAAAAACAAGCATATATTCGTGTGTATGAGTACATGTTTATACACAATCATTTCCTAACTCTGTCCACTCCATGGACCTGGGGGCAGCAATGCTCCAAGGTAACCACTAACTTTAGAGAAAACCAATTTCTGGGCGTTAAGAGAATCTGAAAGGACCCACAACACCAGCACCAGTATCAGGACAAATCAGGCATCATATCATGAGTCATCCCATAGGTTGCAACAATCATCACAGCATCTGGCCAAAAACATAACCCAAATGGAGAGCCATTCTAACCAGAACTATGATGGAATCTTTAAAAACGTCCCAATCGGGAAACTCAAGGAAAGACCAAGGCAATGCTGCAGACAAAGAAACTAGAGCCAGGACCAGCGGGTGGCAGGTATGACCTTGGACTGGAGCCCTTCCTGTCAGAGACAGCTGATGAAACATGAAAACCCAATTCAAGGAAACACAAGTTCCTTCCATTATTCTGGCAACTTTCTCTTAAGTTTTAAAAGGTTTCAAAATAAAAAAAAAATAAATAAATAAAAATAAAAAAAAATTAAAAAAAATAAATGGTTTCAAAATATTTAAAATAGGGACACCTGGGTGCTCAGTGGTTAGGCGCCTGCCTTTGGCTCAGGGCGTGATCCCAAGACCCAGGATTGAGTCCCACATCAGGCTCCCTGGGAGGAGCTTGCTTCTCCCTCTGCCTGTGTCTCTGCCCCTCTCTCAGTCTGGGTCTCTCATGAATAAATCAATCTTCACAAACAGAAACTATCAAAATATTTAAAATAGACAGCTTTTGCCATTCACCCTTATACCTCCTTTGTGCCTAGGACGCAGGTGTGCTGGCATGTGGATGAAGTCCCAAGGTAAGGATGGCAGGACAGCAAAACAGAAGCTGAGCACGATCACATCATCCCAGACTGCCCGCCCTGCCCCCTCCGCGCTACCCCCCCCCCCCCGCCAACCTCCTTCCATGGTGGGCAAGAAACCCCTTGATGGCATCAAGTCCCAGTCACTCGCAACCAAAGCAATCATAATGATCATTTATTACATAGAATACTACATTCCTGCTAGCCACTAGCTGAAAAACCCACCAAAATAGAAGAGCTACGACTTGCATCAGGGACAAGGTGGCAAAAAAGCGGTATGTCTTATAAAGCAATGGCAGTTTAAAAAAAGAAAAAGTCTAGCCAGAAACAGGAGCAGGTCCATCTCTGCTGAAAACCCAGTGGGGTGCCATGCTGCGGGGGAGAAGAGGAACAGTGGTGGAACTAGGTCTCTGTAGGCCGCTAATACTAGGGACAGGAGAGGTCTTGAGAGGCACTTTCCCCAGAGAAGCAGCTCTGTGTACAATCTGTCTCACAGCAGCACCTGCTTTGGACAGAAGGCATTATATATGCTTTCACATGTTTTTCAACTGGATCACCGCTTAGGCCATGGCCTCTGAGAAAGATTCTCAATGCTGGAAGATATGGATTCAAGGTTTGTGCTCCCTCCCAACCCAGGTTCAAAGCCTAACCCCCAAAGTGATGGCATCAGCAATTTGGGCCTTAGGGAAGTGAGGAAGTCGTGAGGGTGAAGCCCTCGTGGATGGGATCCATGCTCTTAAAGGACCCTGGTGGGACACCTGGATGGCTCAGTGGGTTGAGTGTCTGACTCTGAATTTTGGCTCAGGTCGTGATTATAGGATCGTGGGATCAAGCCTTGTACTCAGCAGGGAGTCTGCTTAAGATTCTCTCTCCCCTCTCCTCTTACTGCCATGCACCCTCCCCATCCCACCCCCCACTCTTAAAGAAAAGGGAAAATAAAAAAAAAATTTAAAAAAGGCCCTGGAGAGTTTTGTATACAAAGAGAGGACCACCATCTATGACCTGGAAGCAGGTCTCACCAACCGGGAACACAACCATGCTGGGACCCTGACCTTGGACTTCAGCCTCCAGAACCAGGAGAAAGGAATTTGTTGTGCATAAGCCACCTAGTCCATGGTACCTCATTACAGCAGCCCAAACAGAGGAAGATGTCATTGAACTTCTAGAATACAACCCGCTAATCAAGAACTTGGGGACTTCTATAAACAGCTGCTTCATTCCTTAGGCAATTTTTCCTAATCATACTGTATTTGTAATATAACCCCTCATTCTGGGCCAGTACTCCCTTCCCTACTCTTTCCAGTTTCCTTCACACCATTATTTTCACTCTCACACTGTGAGGTAAATCCACTGATTTCTATTTAACACGTAAGGAAACAGCTGAAGACATTAAGCCACTTGGCCAAGTCCTCACAGCAAGGAAACTGCATTAATGGGACGAGAATTTGGAGCCATGGCTCCCAATTCTGCATTCTTTTGCCGAAACCACCTGGAAGATCATTAAATAGCATTTTCAATTTTTAACTTTTACATCTCTGCTTTAGGATTAAAGTATTATAAATGGCTAGGACACAAGGTCAGAAAGCCATGAACAGGGAGAAATGTGTGTGTGTTTTAGCTAACCTTAGAATGTGCAGGACTCATCTCTACTTGATCACAGTTGTTTTGTTCCTAAAGTGAAGGGTGTAAAACGTGGCTCCCTGTGGTAAGCCCATCCTGCCCTCCCGAGACTCCCCTTGCAACTTAACATCCCCTGCAGTGTTTTCCAAGCCCTTCAGAACTTCTGAGCTACCAGAATCTCAAATGCCTGGATGTCCATCCCCCTGTTCACACCACCAAGTACCAGATACCTATTACATAAGACTATGCTGGGCCCTGGCATGGTCTCTGTCCTCAAGGAGCTGATAAGGCAAGTATGTAAGAAGATAAGCAATCATCTAAGAAATTTAAAAATAAAAATAAGAAATTAATAACACCACAGACCCATGACAGACTCAGGCCTAAGAGGATATGAGCAGATGCCAAGATCGAGTGATGTGCGGACACTACTGACAGTAACAGCCTTGGAGTCCAGAGAATGGATTTCCTGAGGTCATCAGGTAGGGTTTATGGGAAAAGATAAAACTTAACTTGAATGAACTTAGAGAAGAATATTCTAGAAGCAGCACCAGTGCAGAAAAGCTCAAGGCACAACAAGGAGTTGAGCGGACCTCCCATCAGCAGGGGAAGGAGCAGTCACACGGGGCAGTAACCAACTGCTAACGTACCACACATAGCAGTCCTGATGCTCTGGGGAGAAGACAGGCTTCAATCTGGTAGAAACAGGGATATTTCTAGCTCGTGTGACAAGCGGCCCAGAATGCTTGTGAATTCTAGAGTTTCAGCCTCAGACAGAAGGCTGCACAGAAGAGATTTTTGTCAAGAAGTCAGAAGTGGGGTGTAGATGGTCCTGAACAGGGAACCAACCACCGTAAATGGTCACCACCTAGTGAAAGTAGAGCCAAGCACTGTCCCACTGTCCCATCTAGCTCACCCTGGAAACAAACCTGAGAGATTTCAGGTAAAGCGCCAGTAGAGCCACCCCCTCTTTGAGAACCAATTCTAAAACCAACTTTGGAAATGCAGCAATTAGGTTTTCCTCCTTGTGCTTATCTACCAAAAAATACTTGTGTCTACCCCTCACCCCACCCGTAAAGACGGGATCTAACCAGAGGGGCTGCTCACCATCTGTAAAATCAGCAGAGAACTTTGTTCTTACAACGTGTGAGTCTGAGTGAACGGGGAGACACAGGTCATTTTCTCTCATAGGAGGACTCAGAAGAGAAAGCACACCAACGCTGAAACCTAGGTAACTGGAATTCCCAATATGTCCCTAATCCAGTGACTCCTATCATGGTCGATTCTAGCCTGGCTCAAGCAAAACTCTCAGTGACAGATTTTTAGTATTATAATGAGGGAGACACATCCTAAGATATGGGAGACAGCCCACTGCAACATTAAGGTGAATCTTATATTTCACTTGTAAAAATGCTTCTCAAGCATTATCTACATGCTACACATGCTCTTGGGACTGGAGATTTGAATAAGGACTATACTAACTGCTGCCCTCATGGACCCCAGGACCTAGCCTGGACAGACAACTAAAGTGACAGGTATTGATAAATGCAAGGAGGCTGGGGCAGGGGAGACCAATCACAAGGTAATGGCTTACATAGGTGGCAGAGAAGGTGCCCAAGAAGGCGATCCCCAGACTTGGGTGGTGAGAAGCCACCAGTGCAAAGTCCCAGAAAGACTACGGCAAATACACCGAGGGGGCAAGAAGCCTGCAGAGCCCCCTGAACAAGCAAAGAGGCAACCAGCATGGAAGGAACCAGCAAGTGAGGAAAACAGGACCACTCAGGGATCAGGGTAGGCAGGGCCCGGGTCATGTAGAGTCCTATAGGCCTTGGGTCTTCTTCAGAAGCAGCTGGATGGTTTCCAGCTGAGGAAGGACAAAAATCCAGTGAGCACTTCAGATCACTGATCTGGCTACAGTGAGAAGCTGGAAGGAGACGGGGAAGAAGGAAAGCCAGTCAGGAGACTACTGCCATTATCCAGCCAGAGACCTAGTTGGATGGGTTGGAGTAGAGCACCCGGCAAGAAGTGAGGATCCAAATAGGAAGTTGAGTCAACAGGCCTTGCAGATAGTCTGGGCGTGGAGAGGAGGATGCCCTGAGTGGAGGACAAAAGATGAAATCCCAGCTCTTGCCCTTAGTAAATGAGGAGTGGGGAGAAAGTGGGGAGAAATAGGGAGAGCATCTTTGCCTCATCTAAACCTCTCCCAGTGAGGTAGCAACTTCTAGCCATAAACACACTTCCACACTGAACCATTCCACTCTACTCAGGGAGACAAGATGTGAAAAAGGAAGCACTGCTCTTATATTTTCAATGTATACATCGTGACTCAGATTAAGTGACGCTTTTACAGAATCAGAAACGAGAAGGACTCAAGAGACCTGGCCACACCCCATTCAGTTAGTGAAGAAACAGAGGCCCAGAGAGATCCAAAGGCCGAGCCCTAGTAGTTAGCATCTCTAAGTTAATATCGAGCTCGATTTGTATATTATAGTCGAAGTCTCCGAGCAAAGAACTCCATGCTCTTTCCATTATCCCACCCTTGTTCTCTTACTTCTAGGTAGAGCACGTCAACATGCGATTGCCGAACTACACTGATAGGAAACTGGGAAAATAAACAGTAACAGAACTAGTGACATGTAACTAAAGTCCTTCAGATACAAACAAGCGACGGAGTATCCAGGCAAACCTCTTCCCACAGCAGCCAGTGCTCCCCCCACTTCCCCAGCCCACAGGTCCCAGATGGAATGCAATGCGCTGGGACCCCGACTTCACTGTCTGCAGCCCTGCACCTGCCCACTTACAGTCTGCATCCATCATTTGACAATTCAGTTTCAGCTTTATCTTCTCCCCACCTCAGAGGACACTTGTGAGCAACAAAAAGACAACTAGGTGTGCATGCAACTTACAAAGAGACCACGTTTGGGAAAGATAGTTATTAACAATGAAGAACTGATATTCTCTGAAGGAGAAAAGCAGAAGCCAGCCACACTGTGGATTCCTTCAAGGCCACCCCTCCCTTCTACACGGCTAGAAGCAGGGGGTTGGGGTAGGTCAGTAATACACCCCTAGACATCGATGCACACATGTGAGGTAGAAAGGGTCTTATTTTTCTTTCATTTGGTTACACAAACGCCTCACGCAGGGAACTAGGGAATCACCAAGTAGGCTCAGTACAACTTCAGAAGGCATCAGACCTCAGACGTCAGGCCCTATTCCCTAGAAGAACACTGCCCATGCCAGGGCTCCTGTCAAGCGACAAGCAGAGTGACAGGGGAACCAGAAGGCAGCCAGCTACACCAAGAGGTCAGCCCATCTTGGAGCTATCACCAGTTAGGTGCTTGATCTAGAGCTAAGTTCAGCTTCCAGGGTGTTATGGGGAGCAGACATTCTTAGGGGGAAAAAAAAGGCCAAACCAGGTTCCAACCAGCATTTAGAGGACTTGATCCCACTTCACTGCAGAAGCCTTTCTTCTAGGGCTGAACCGAGCAAAACCTGTGCCATGGAAGAGTGTCCAGCCTGGCAGCAAAGCCTACATCATGCCTGCCTACCCCTGCACTTTCCCCTCTCCTCTTCTACCTGAACAGCCCTTCCTCGTCTCCTCCCCTCAATTCCAGTCTGCATCCAAACTTGCAACCTACACATGCCTTCATCCTAGAAAATTTTAGAATAAACTCAACTGAAGTGGAAATCTAGTTCTCCAAGAGAAACCATAAATCAATTTCTTTGATCATATTTTTATAAATAAGTAGAAGCTCTTAAAGATTTCCTTACTTCTCTTACCACTTGCAGTTACTCCTCTTCACTTTTTCTTCTTTCCAATAGTCCTTTCTAGCCACTTTTCAAGTGGGCAAGTGGTTTAGGTCAGAAGGGTCAATCTCCCATTCTAGGACACCCCTGCTGGATAGTGCCCAGCCTGTTCTGGCACCTACAGAAAGGATGGCTGTATTCCTGCACAAGGCAGCCTGTACCCCCACTTGGGGGCAGGGAGGGGAGGGTCCTCACCAGCTCCTGTACACCAGCTAAATATTCCTCCCTGAACATGTACCCACTGCTGACCATTCTGACCTTTGGAAGAACTCCGAGGAGACCTACAGCCCTCTAGTAGTACTTTGGGATTGTAGTTCCTTTTCTGACTTGTCCACTCTGTGTCCCCCAGCTGTTCCTCAGATGCTACAGTTTTCAAGCACCTACCTCTGGATGAGCTCCATTTACAGAGATCCCCTTAAGCAGGCCATCCTGCCATATCAGAATATAGTTCAGTGGAACCGTGTAGGGGTGGGGCAGGAGGGAAGGGTCAATTCTGAAATCAATACAGCAAAAGTCATGCAGCACCAGGATTACCCATGAAAGTCCCTTATGCTGCACATCAGACAGACGGTCTCAATCCAAGAGGCTCCGAACTGCCTTAAACAGACTCCCTCTGTCGTACCCTCACCATGGGGTGTATCCTCGCTGAGCAGGGTGATCGCTATCACAACTAAGATGTTTTTGTGGAGTTTTTGGTTGGTTGCTTCCTTGGAGATCGCTTGCTTTAAACAGCACACCTGGCTGCACTTCTGGCATTCAAAGAACATCTAGGAGCTAGAGTTACCCAAGCTGCAGCACAGAGCCACTGTGCGTTCTCTTCTAAGAGCATCTGTTTTCTTTGGGTCTTCCCCAAAGTTCAACCTCCCCCTCCCACAGCCATGCCTAAGGCCCGGCCAACACTTCAGCATGGCCTGTTACCTGCCACTGGTGAGAAGTCACCTGAGGAACTTCGCAAGACTTCCATTTTGAAGTCTCACTTTTGCAAATCGTTGGCTTGATCCAAGAGAGGTCATAAAGAGGCTGATGCGATAGCAATCTCACCATAGTTCATAAACTCAGTAACATGATCCTTTTCTAGAAGCTGCAGTGATTTTTATACCTGCTGGACAATCGTATACTTATTGTCATTTATCATCCCAAGTGGAAGTTCTGGCTCACGTTGCTTGCCTGTGTGTTCCTGGCTGTGGCTAAAGTCTCTAAGCCAGGTCAGTACAGCACCAGACTAACCATGGTTAATGCTTATTTAGGATAAGAAGTGTTACTCTAAAGGAGATTACGAGCACTGAGCTTTGAAAACCTATGACCCCCCCCCCCCCGTTTAAAACAAAGTTGAAAGAGTAAAACTAAAATGATTATATAAATCAAGACAATCCTAGTTTTATGGAAATAAGGCCATCTTACAAAAAAGGAAGGTTGGAACAGAATTAACTTTGTCCATAAGAATAAGCGCAACACAGCAGCCCCAGTGGCTCAGTGGTTTAGTGCCACCTTCAGCCCAGGGCATGATCCTGGAGACCCAGTATCGAGTCCCACGTCAGGCTCCCTGCATGGAGCCTGCTTCTCCTCTGCCTGTGTCTCTGTCTCTGAATAAATAAAATCTTAAAAAAAAATAAAAGAATAAGTGCCAACAAAGGATAACACAGTAAGATCAGGGGCACCGCTAGCTCACTGTCATGGAGAGCACCCCACAAAGACTCATGCAAATGTTTTTCCATGCTTTGGGCATTACTGTGTTTATGCTGCAGAGGAATTTATTTCTTTGGAGGAACTTCTTAAAAGGATACAGTATAATTCAGTATAAGCCAACTCTTATAGCCACCATTTAGATTTTTAGATACTCCCATCTTTGCCTTCCTCCTCGAGTGGCGTGGTAACTCATAGGAATCACTTTTAGGTCCTTATTTGAGGAGGTCTGTCCTCAAGGACTATGCAAACAACATGTCAGCCCTATCTGGCCTTGTCCACTCAAGCTGCCAACCCTACATTCCACCCCCAGTCTGGGAGCCCGAGACTGGAGAAAAGAGCAGTTTTTGGTGGGGAAAAAGAAAAAAGGCTCCCTTTCTAGTGAGCACTTCTGAACAGCTCAAAGGAGGAAACAGCTCTGGTGGGTAACACTCCCAAGTGAGGGGATTCTGATCTTCACCCATGAAAGTTTGACTCTAGACTGGATACCAGCCTTCCTCAACCCTCAGAGGCAGGAGACAGATAGGCACACCGAGGCACTCACAAGGAGTGAGAGGTGAGACTTGCTCTTGTGCAGTCGCAAGCACCAGGAGCTGCCACTGGCTGAGCGGGAACCACCACCCCTGTGGTCTTGGTAAGATGCCCTCTTAATCCACCATCTTCTAACATCACTTACTCCACCGAACTGTTTGTTCCTTAGTAAGGGAGGCCAGCTCTTATGCACCTTGCATGCTCAGCACTGTGTCTAAGATTCTTAAATATTTGCATCTGCTGCACCACACTGCCCAACCCAGTAAGAATGGAAGACCTCTCAGGCGCAGGGCCTGGGCAATTCCAGTCGAGCTCCAGACACACATGGAGTTCACAGCCCAACCAGGCATGAAGTGGAATCGATTTCACCTTCCACCTGCATAGCTCTGCTCGAGTAGGATGCAAAGCTGTCAGCTTCCCCGGGTTGGTACCATGAACCAAATACTGACCACTGTCTGCCACAGCGAACTAGTTGTAGGTGAAGAGTTACAACTACTTAAGGTGTCCACCTTGCATAGTGATTAAACAGAAACAAACCGGAAAAGCATAAACCTAGCTCAGCAAGGACCTGCTACCACTGAACCCCTGGCAAAGCACAAGAAGCAGAAGGCAAGATTTCAACCTCTAGCATCAAGAGCTGACTTACCGAGTGAGATCGAGTAGAAAACAGTTACGGCCTAACTAGCTGCCGGGCTGGCGCTCAGCTACGTCACTAGATATAGACTACGGTTCTGGGGCTACTGGTGTTATTTACCACCATGGATACACTAGTCTTTGGCCAGCATTTAGGCAGTTTGATTTCTGAGAGGGTTCACACTGCAACCTGAGTACGGTCAGAGGGACACCCCGAGCATCTGCCCCATTCAGTGAGGCGGCTCTGCCTGGCTGAGCATCATGAAAAACACCCAACAGCCTGCTGGGTGGAGTTCTGGTTCATGCAGCCAGTCAGACGTCAGGGATGCATGTGGTAGGTGATCCCTGGAGCCCTTATTAAGAATGGATTAAGGTTAAGGAATGGGAGGCTAGGAAGGAATGGAGAGAGCTGGAGGAGGAGGGGGGGCTTCGAACACTTAGTAGAGGAGAGGGAGGCAACCCAAGAACACCATGTATTATGGGACTATTTATAATAGGTGTTGAGGCCCATATATCCCCAGCACTGCTTACAGGGTTTCAGATTAGAGTACATGTGGAAGCTGCCATCAGAATCCAAGGCAGGGGATTGCTAGTCAAAAAAACCCAATTAAAAACTCAAAAGACGCAAGTACCATAGTAGCCATGATCTAGCAAGAAAGGACACCAAGCACAGGACCAGTCTCTGAAATGCTATTCTATGGGAGTGATATGCAGCATCTCTACTTACACTAGCTCTCCGGCTCTTTCTGTTACACACCGAGAAAACTATTGCTCTAGTACCTGCAACACCCGCAGCCTCTTCAGAGGGAAGCACAGTGTTCCCAGGGACCACCATCTTTGAAAGGTCTATGGGCCTAGGAGGCCAAACCTGCCTGGGAACAACCAATCAGGGGGCCAGCCACTCTCCATGAGTGCTTCAGAGCTTTTGTTATTGCCGGGACCAAGAGCCAACCTGCTATAGATCTTACAGCCAATCTAAACCAGTCCTGGAGATTCGTCAAGGGGTACTTGACCCCAGGCCAAGAGGAGAAGACAGGAAAAAAAAAAAAAAAAAAACAAGCCAAGAGTAACTGAGTCCTGTTGATGGAATCAGTGTAGAAGGAAATGCAGTGCTGCCACTGCTGACAGGATAACCTGGTTCCTAAAGCCTCAAAGCTCACGATCCTTTCTCTTGCTGCCGGATACTGCACTGGCATGTTGGGCTAGGATACTCAGCTAAGCCTAGCTCCTAAGAGAGCATCCTTTCAACAGAACATCTTGAAGCCCCCTAGCAACCATAATAGCCAAATATGCTAAGTACCAGGAAGGGCTAAAGACAGACATAGGCGTCCTGTGAGGAGGTCATGGTGGAATGCTCTTAGTACAACCTGGGGCAAGCCCCACAATTATAAGCTACAGAACAATTAGGTCTGGTGCTTTAGGTTGAGAGGATAAGTAGCCTTCAGCTTAAGACCTTCAGACTCCTTTTGTTCCCTCCCCACACCTGAAAAAGGAGAGGCACAAACCCAGCCCTAGAGCATCTCCAATGCTGGTGCTTTGCTAGTTTAGAGCCCAATGTAAGGCTGGCTGCCTCACACAGAGGAACTAGAACCAGTGAATCAGCACCCCAAACACCCTTGCAAGCCCTCACGCTATCACCCTTACATTGCTCTGCACTGAACTATAGCTTCCCAAAAGACACATTCCCATTGTGTCACATCAGCAAGCCTTTGAAGGTTGTTCTAGCTTTTTACCCATTTCACATGTAACAGCCTAGAGGTTGAGTCGTTCCCTAAAGGCACACAGCTGCTAAATGAGGAATCAGTGCTCAAATCCAGCTCTAACCAGTCTAACAGTGATGCTCTTCTATTTTCCCTGTTCCTCTTCTTGCCCTCACAGCCTGAGTGTGGTATGATACACCAAAGATTTACCATCTTCACCCTCTAAGTGTACAGTCTGGTAACATGAAGTACCGTCACATTATCATCTAACCACAACCACCATGCAGCTCCAGAACTTCCCAGCTTGCAAAACTCAAGTTCTGTACCAGTAAAACCACCACACTTGACTATCCTCTCCTTCTTGCAACCACCATTCTACTTTGTCTCTAAATAAGTCTCTTGTAGGTACCTCTCATGCAGGTGGAGTCTTAAGGTATTTGTCACTGGTAATGTCCTCAAAGTTCATCCATGACCAACATGCATCAGAATTTCCTTAAGGCTGAATATTACTTCACCATGTGGACATGCCACATTTTGCCCATCCATGATGGACACTGGCTTGCTTTTATTTTGGACTACTGCGAATAATGCTATTCCACCCTCCTTTGTTATACTGAGTGGCTAACATCCTGCCTACAAAGAGCATTTTAGGGAATTAGGTGGCATGGGCTTTCCACTTGATTTTAAGATTTTTTGACAAAGAACTCACACAAACAGGGGAAACAGGGAGAAGTAGGCTCCCCGCTGAGGAGGGAGCCCAATGTGGGGCTCTATCCCAGGAACCAGAGGCCATGACCTGAGCTCAACCAACTGAGCCACCAAGGTGCCCCTTGATTTTTCAATCAGTAGGTAATGCTATTATACTGATGATAGCATTGAGACAATTATATGTCCGTGTATTATGTTGACATACATATAAGAGGGACTAAGTAAGACTGTAAAATTCTTCGAGCCTTTAAATTTTAAGTAGACTCCATGCCCAGCATGGAGCCCAACGCAGGCTCAAACACACTTGTGAGATCAAGAGTCAGATGCTCAACAGACTGAGCCACACAGGCACCCCGAGCCTTAAGAGTTTTAATCCAACAGAGGCCACATTCTAACAAGTGTCTTCCTGACAGCCTCAGAGGCTCTACACTGATCCACTGAGATTATTCGAAGTCCAACTCTCTTAAGGATGACAAGCTCGTAGACAGCCACAAAAAAGCTGGCATCAATACCTTCAAGTTAGTCTATAAGAGAAACACAGGTCAGTGAACACCTATGTTACTCAACCAGCCTACGCCTTAGAGTAACTCCTGAATATCTCCAGGAAGGCCTCCCTACCAGGCTTAGGGAGATCACCACCCCACAAGGAAAGAAGAACACATCGGATCTGAAGCCAATTTCAGAAGAGCTCCCGCTTCCTGGCACCTCTGCAAAGACCACCCTGTAGCAGAACCCATTCAAATAGATTATGACCAACATGTCAGGTCCTATCATGTTTTAAGGGTATTCTCATCATCTTGGTATGCACGGCTTGTTATAGTTACAAGCATATATACACACAAAGTGACAAAAGATCAAGCAGTTTGACAGCAAAGAAACTAGTTTCCTCAGAAATGAGGAAACATTCACTGTCCTCATTTTATAAACAAACATTAGCCCTCATTAGCGAGTATAGGCAAATTGAAAATTATTAAATCTGATGAGATAAAGCAATTTATCTCCTTGGGTACGAATACCTTCTTCAAGCTTATTCATCCAACAAACGAACCCCCGACTAGAAGAAGGCAAGGTCAAAAGACTCCTTTGCAGGGATGGGCCGTGACCTATATCCCAGCAGGTAGCAGGTACCCTGAGCACTTGCTGGCTTAGTGAGGAATCTAAAGGATCAATGTTCAGAGAAAGACTGGAGATCACCTGTGTGAGGGAAGACAAAGACTAATTTTTCTTTCCTGATGCATCATGTCTCTCCCGAAAGCCACTTGCTTTGTTTGAGCTCACAGGAAGGATGAAGATCAGTATTTGCCCCCAGCCTCCAATCAGGACTCATGGACATCTGCCTGAGACTAATAATCAAGTGGAGTTAATTGGGAATAAAAGGAGATAATGCTTTTAATGTAAATGACAATCTTAGGAAAGGCAAAAAAAAAAAAAAGTGTGATCCTAATTGTGCATAGATTAGGATACTCAAAACAAGGCAGTCAGATTAGGTTTCATGTCCACAAATGTGACTTCACTGTTAGTCCACATTCACACCTTGTGCTAAGCCTTTAGACACAGTAATTTTTTTAAAAAAAATTTTTTTAATTATCTCCTGACAGGGGCTCCACATTCGTGAGTTCCAGCTAGTGCCAGAGGAAACAGATGGGTCTTTCACTGGGTACCCGAAGCCAAAAGCCAAAACGGACAGGAGAAAGGGTTATAGTAAAAAGCTGGCCCCTTAGTGGAAAAAAAAAAAAAAAAAGGCCTTTTCTCCAAGTGCCACAGCCAGAAACAGGAGGAGAGGACCAGTGAGCTTCAAAGCAATTCCACAGCACGCACCGTACAGTAAGCAAACACTGGATCATGGGAACGGAGGGATGGGAACACAAGATTTTTTTTTTTTAAGAAGATTTTATTTATTTCTTCATAAGACAGAGAGGGGCAGAGACACAGGCAGAAAGAGAAGAGGTTTTCCGCAGGGAGCCCAAAGTGGGACTCAATCCCAGGACCCCAGGGTCACACCCCGAGCTGAAGGCAGATGCTCTGGAGCCCCCCAGGCACCCCAGAAGATTCATTCTGAGGGAGGGAAAATACACATACAACCATCAACCGCACATGCAGGAGAAAAGGAATCCAGAATCAGCTACTTCAAAGGTTTATAAGATTTGGCTTTATAACTCCTATTTTCAGCAGAATCAGTTGGACATGTCAAGTGGTGAAACAGTAATGAACAGCTCTGACCTCAGCAGGCAATCCAACGGACTGCAAACGGCCCACTCCCACTTCCCCACCATCTCCTAGGTTTCTGCCACTCAGGCTCCCCCACCCTCACCTTCCATCATGTGTACACTCTGCACCACCACCGTGCATTTTGCCAATGTCAGCAATTCATAGAAGTGGCATTCATTCTGTTGTACTCGCCTCTAAAGAACTCAGTGCCACTAGCAGCACATAAATTGAGGTAATACATTTTAAGCATGCATCCTATCATCAGCAAGACCGTACTGGGGTCTGGTGGCCAGTTACCAAGAGAGAAACGGGTCTCGAGTGAGGTGCCAGGGCACACAAATAGCTGAATACAGTACAGTTCACCAGTTCAGGGATTTTACCTTTTCACCTTCTCCAAAAATGACCAGTACCCGGGTCAGAATACAGATGGAATTGGAATTCTCTCCAGTAGATTTACTTGCAGAGGCTGGTCTCTAAGCCAGGGGACCTGAATTTGGTGCAGAGATTATAAGGGAAGTCTTTGGATTCCATGTAGAAAGCATCTGGATGCTCTTGTTCACTTTTAGGGTTTCACGTCACAACACATTTGAATTTTATAATGGCAATATCTGGAAAAAATCGTTAGCTTTGCATGATGGGCCCCTTCATTCCCTCCTCAAACTTCAGTGAGGGAGAGAAAAGCCTGTAGGGCCCAGTCAGCATCAGAATCCTTTGTGCTAGGACAGTAGTTTGTGACCCAGTGAATAAATGTTAGGAAGAGCATAATGAGCTATTAAGCTGGAGATCAGATCTAGAAGCTTGAGGGTCCCCACAGCAAATTAGTAAGGTCTTACCAGCACCCCTCCACACCGGGGTGGACAACACGAAGCCTCACCTCCTGCAGCCTACCGGAAACACCCCTGCTTGCAGATGGCTCCTGAGGCCCTTTGTCAAAGCCCCTGGTAAGCACCCCCACTATGATGGAACACGATTTGGGTCCACAGAGACGCTTGAGGAGAGGCCTTGGCCGAGATGGCTGAGCAGAGAGCCTGGGGCAGGACGGCAGCTCGGCTTCAGGTCCCTGCCTGGCCAGCAGGCTCGGATAGAGGAGCAACAGGGGAGGGCCTCCCCAAGCGCTGAGCCTGGCTCCCTGTGGGCGTCTCAGAACATACCCACTCCGTAGACACTGAGCGTGGTACCTGCTGCGGGGGGAGGGTGTCAGGGTCAGGCACGGGGGTCATACTTCCCTATGGAAGAGGAGTACCGCTTCCAGCAAATCATGTAGCCTGAGCTCCCCCATTTGTGATGGGGAAGAGTTATTAATACACAGCACTTAGAAATAACCTGGCTCAAAAAGGACTCCATTGGTATTAGTTATCCTGCCCCTGAATTTTTGTTTTCTTTGGGTAAATACCCAGTAGTGGGATTACTGGATGATATGGCAATTCTAATATTTAAAAGGGAAAAAAAAAAAGGGTTCCAAGAATGTACTGCAACAGGTTTCATGATTAAAAAAAATATTTTTTGGTAAGATTTTATTTGTTCATGAGAGACAGAGAGGCAGAGACAAAGGCAGAGGGAGAAGCAGGCTCCATGCAGGAAGCCCCAGGTGGGACTCGATTCCAGGACCCAGAATCACGCCCTGGGCTGAAGGCAAGTGCTCAACCTGTGAGCCACCTAGACGTCCTTCAAAAAATTTTAACAATTCAATGTTCACCAAAACTGAACAGTTAAGGGCAGCCCCGGTGGCTCAGCGGTTTAGTGCCACCTGCAGCCCAGGGCGTGATCCTGGAGTCCCAGGATCGAGTCCCGCGTCGGACTCCCTGCATGGAGCCTGCTTCTCTCTCTCTCTCTGAATAAATAAATAAAATATTTTTTAAAAAACTGAAGTTAACATTATGGTAAATCTATATGCTATTAAATAGCCATTAAATGCTAAAATTACCTTTATATGCTACAGAAGATGGAAAGCATAGATTAAGATCTAGAGTACAATCTGTGGCATGATCCCAATATAGCAGTGATGCCAAATAAAAACAAAGCAAACTACACGTGGAATCTGAAATTGTCTAGTAGCCATGTTAAAAATAGGTGAACCAAAAAAATTTTTTTAAAAAAGGTGAACCAAATACTTTAGCCCAATACATCCAAAGTATCTCAACATTTAATCAACAGTAATATAAAGGAGATATTTTACATTCATCTTTTGTATCAAGTCTTTTAAAATAATATTTTATTCATGAGACACAGAGAGGCAGAGACACAGGCAGAGGGAGAAACAGGCTCCCTGCGGGAGGCCCGATGCAGGACTCAATCCCAATATCCCAGGATCATGCCCTGAGCCAGAGGCAGATGCTCAACCACTGAGCCACCCAGTGGCCCTAAGTCTTTAAAGTCTGGTGTGTTTTGTTTTTACACTTTCAGTTCATCTCCATTTGGGCCAGCCTCACTTCAAGTGCTCAGGAGCACCCTATTGAAAAACACAGGTCTGGAAATCATAAGTAATCAACAATAGCAGTTTCTGGAAAAGGGATTAACAGAGCCTTTGCCTTTCCCACATTGTAGGAATTGTTTCAAAAATCATTTGTACCAACAAAAGAAGGTATGGTGAAAATGCTTTTTAAACTTCCCTTAAAAACTGATAAAAGACCAGAAAACACAGCTTACATTGAAAACTTCTTAAGAGGATCTCTGGGTGGCTCAGCAGTTTAGTGCCTGCCTTCAGCCCAAAGCGTAATCTTGGAGTCCCGGGGCTCCCTGAGAGGAGCCTGCTTCTCCCTCTGCCTGGGTCTCTGCCTCTCTCTCTGTGCCTCTCATGAATAAAATCTTTATTTTTTTTAATTTTTTTATTTATTTACGATAGTCACACAGAGAGAGAGAGAGGCAGAGACCCAGGCAGAGGGAGAAACAGACTCCATGCACCGGGAGCCCGACGTGGGATTCGATCCCAGGTCTCCAGGATCACGCCCTGGGCCAAAGGCAGGCACCAAACCGCTGCGCCACCCAGGGATCCCCGAATAAAATCTTTAAAAAGAAAAATTCTTTAAAACTATTCTTGCTTAAAAAAAAAAAAAAAAAAACTACTCTTGCTCCTTCCCCAGGGGCCAGGGGGAGAGTGGAACCTTTTAGGATCAGGCAAAAATGCCACCACACAACACTACGACTCAAGGGTAAACAAGCTGATCAACATTTAAGCCTGGACAGCCTGCCAGAAGCTGCACTAGCACTAGGCAGTACCTTCACATGCTAGAGCATGTGATCCTCCAGGAATCTTATGACGCAGGTACCATCCCAGATTAAGAAGAAAAAAAAAAAAAGGCTCAGAATGCATCTATTCTAGCATCAGAGCTGAGCATTTAACCACATACCCAGAACAGTCCATATCAAAATCATGACCAGAGGCTAGGACGGCCCACACCAAGGTCATGATCTGAACTTTATGAAGATCCTGTTGTAAGACTCGCATTTTAGAGAAAATATCTCACCCATCCTTATTTGCAGCAACCCCCATTTCTCCTTTAAGTTCACAGAACCTCAAAGTTCATCTAAGCAGAAAGTATCACCCCAAACAGGTACCAAAAGAAACACATACACACACAGAAAACCAAAAACAAGACAACACACCATCACAGGATTCCTTGCCCCATCCTGACTTTTCTGTCCACCCTCAAGATGGAAATTTCAAGGTCATCACTGACTCTTCCTGCCCTTGCCCACATAATCAAACATCTGTTGAATTCTAGGCTCAATAATCCCTAAGTGGCTATAAAAAACAGGAGGCATACCCAGCACCCAAATCTTGGTATGTAAACACTCCTCAATAAAAGGAAACTGATGGATATCACTTTCACCAAAGGATGGAAGGGATACCATCAGAAGTGGGACATGCTGACAGTGAAGCACCTCAGGAGGTACATGCCCATCACTTCCGAAGTTTTCTTAACAAAAATTTGTAAACTCCACGTAAGCAGGAGACTCCATCAGATCGAGGCCATTCTACAAGATAACTGGCCAATATTCAAACTGCCAACATGTAAAAGAGAAGAAATGGTCCCTAATTGGAGATCAAGGGAGCTAGGATGCTAACCATGAATTCTTGAAGGGACCCAGGCCCAGAGAAAGGCCATCAGTGGAAAAACTGGGGAACTTCCAGGGAAGTTCACAGACAAGTTAGTGCTGTAGGAATTTCCCAGTTTCAAAAACCAGGCAGAGCTTAAGTGAGGTGTTCACTTTGGGGAAATGGGCTATAAGGAAGTTCCAGCAGGACTTGGCACACGGGGATTTAAGATCCAGGGGGATTTGAGATCCAGGGGACAAGCTCCCAAGTATCTCTAAGTATAAGGCACCATGCTAAACACACTGGAGGCTCCAAAAAAATGTTTGCGATGGCCTCCGTTCACCAGATGGGCTCAACCTACCTGGGAAAAAAAGAGGCAGGACAAGAACTCTACAAACAAGGCATTGAGGCAGGGCATACAGGTAATAGGCAGAGAATGTGCCCCGTGAACCCGTAACAACTTGCATCTGAACACTGGAATTTTAATGCTCACCAGCAGAGCCAAGAAGAGCCCATTGGCTTTATAGGCCCATCTGAGGAAGGGAAGCAGGCAGGAAAGAGTGGGCAAGGCAGAGAAAGCAGCTAGGAGGAAGGGGGGAGGGGAGGAGCAGGCCAATGGCCTCTGTGCATTGGCACAAAGCTTCAGAGAACCAAGGGAAACCAGAGCCCTTGAGTTTCTCAACATCCACCCAGCCAAACCACCATGGTCCTCAGATCCAAAAGATGAAGATTCCTGTCCAGGTATTCCATTAGGCATTGCTCCCGAGGTGGGGAGGTAGGGAGGTGGGGAGGTGAAAGGAGGCAAGCAGGGGTGTGATATTCAGCAAAATTCAAGCAGAGGAACTTCAGCTCCTCCTGCACAGCTCTGTGGGCAGTCCCGTTCCCAAGGTCAGGGTCTGGAAAATACAGCTGTTCTACTCCCATGGATTACAGGTCCATCCTGGGGCAGGGATGGGGGTGCATTCCCAGGCTCCAGGAACCTCTGAGAAACACGTGCTATCCAGAGTGAGCAAGCACCAGCACGAGTTCAGGAGAAGAGTCAAGGGCCTGCAGAGGAGCGCTACCAGCATCTGCTACCACTCAGATCTCGACCGTCATTTTTTTGAAATATCACTGGGGCACCAACAGGAGTCTGAATCATTAGTGCCTCCAGGGATGCAGGGTGGGTAGAGGCAGGAGGCTCCTGCTGCCTACAGGCTGACACCTGGCACAAACCCGCACTACCAGCTGCACAGGGAAAGACCAAGACAAAGCCACCATTTACACACATAGGCTGGATCCACCAGTGAACTAGCAGCACTCAAACTGCCCAGACACCACTTATGAAAGGCCAACCAGAGAAGGGGTTATTGGAAGGTACTGGTTTATCTGGTGATTTCCCAGTCACTCTAAAAGTCAAGACAGCATCCTGAAAGACTGGTCCAAAACAACAAGGTTCATAGAAGGGCTATTCTGGATGAAAAATAGACTATTTCCTGCAATATCAAGATCCAATTGTACTTCCCATGCTTGTACACGCCTGGGACCTGGACAAATCCAATGAGCCCGTGTTTCCAACCCACAGGAAAAGACAGTATGAATACTTGCTACATACATGCCATTTGTGACATGATCCCCCATCATCAGCTCCAGCTTTCTTTAGGAGTTGAAGCTGACTCACCTTGACATCACACTCAAAGTGTCTTGGCATGAACTAATTTTTTTTTTTTCCCCATCCAGAAGAGACTCACTACAGAGAAAGCCACTTCTCAAAGGTGAGGGGTTGGGTCTTCGGAAAACAAGTGTGTTCTTAGGTAATGGGATGTGACCTTTGTCAAGGACTAAGGACTCAAAATAATAATTCACATAGCATGGAGCCTCCAGTTGGAGTGTGCAGACAGGCAAACAAGAAAACAGTAACCTGGGAGGGAAAGAAAGGGAGCCTTGTCTTGGATAAATAGGAATAGGCTAATATACTAAGTTCTTACTTGAAACTGTACCTTCAGGTTGATTTATGCACTTGAAGGTCTCCTTCCAATCATACCTCCCAACTAGATCACTAAAGCAACAGGTATAGTTCTAAAAGGCTTTAATAGTTCCACCCCACTTATAAATGCTGTTGACATAATGGATAATTATTTCTATCATGAATACATGACAGTGCGTGCCTGGGTCCAGCAGTCACCATGTTAGACCGGCCTAGCAGGTTAAAAGGGGGAACACTGGTTGCTTTAATATGCCAAGATGAACAAATCATCCCCCCGAGAAAATGAATCTGAGCAGCAGGCACAATTTCACTATGTACTTTATTATTCATATGCATACAGAGAATCCAGCCTAGCAAGTAGGGTGATAATGGTTGGAAAACAATACAACTGCTTCTCATAGCAAAGCGTGTTTAACTCTGACAAGAACAATTGCTCAAAATTCAATCTGGAAGCTACTGACTGGGTCACAAAAAGTCTCAATTTCAGATTCATAAACATAAAGTGATTAAGGACTAGAAACCCACCAACATGGATAGGTGAAGTCCCCCAGCCCTAGGAACGCGTTCTAATACTTTGAGTGGTGTCAAACCCTCACACCCACGAAACCACATTAGGTGACTCATGTGTCCTTGAGACATTTTTCTTAGGGTAGTTATATCCTTAGTAAAAGCCCAGAAAGTTACCCCTGAACTTGGGTGCAGACTTCCACTAGGATTCATTTCTTTAGTTTTTTGTTGTTGTTGTTGTCGTTTTTGTTTGATAGTCACACAGAGGGGGGGCAGGGGGGGCAGAGGGAGAAGCAGGCTCCATGCACCCGGAGCCCGACGTGGGATTCGATCCCGGGTCTCCAGGATCGCGCCCTGGGCGGAAGGCGGCGCTAAGCCACCCGGGCTGCCCGAAAGTATGGTCTTTAAAAGCAATCCAATGTTTTTCAAGATCAAGGCCTCAAGAGTTACAGATTTATCCAATTAACGACCAGCTTCACGTAGTACAGCAGTTATCTGATGAAAGGCCTTGCCGTATCGCAGGCACGGTCGCTGGGCGGCCGGCGGGCCCGGTGCACCCCGGGGTTGAACAGAACTGCGAGGCTTTACCATCCAAGCCCAGGTCAGGTCCCCTGAACCCCCTGCGCCACCCCACCCACCCCCGGCCTCGCCGGAACCAGGCTCCAGTCGGAGGGCTTGACACCTGCTGCCGCCGGTGAAGAGCTGGCGTTCTGGGGGCTCCGGCCGAGACCCACAGGCTGCAGTGGGCGGGGCACCTTTCAAAGCCCGACTCCCGGAGCCGCTCCCCAACCCCGCCCCCCTTCCCCGCTCCTTGCTCCCTCCTCCCTCCTCTCCAGGAGCCGCTGCCCCTCCGCAACTGGGGCCACGGGCGCGGGCGCCGAGGCTGTAGCTACCCGCATCCCCAGCCAGGCCACAGCCTCCGCGTCTTCCCCGCTCAGCTCGCTCTTCCGCAGGAGCGGGGAGAAAGTCCGCCCCGGGGCGAGCGGCCCACCCGGCTGCGGAGCTCGCCACGCGCGCAGCAGCCAGGTGAGAGGGTCCCGCGCCCCACACCCGCTCCGCACGCGCACCGACGCCCGGGGCACAGCCCTCGGGGCACAGCCCCCCGGGGCACAGTCCGGAAACAGACGAGGCGGGCAGGTGTCCCGAACTTCCTGACGGGGGGAAGGGCGCGTGCTTAAAGGCGCGGCCCCCGCGGCTGCCGCCGGAGCCCGCCGGCCGTGGGCGCTAACTTGAAACCACCGCCGCGGCAGCAGGACGTCTCCAGCCGGGCGCACCTGTTCCCGGCCGCGGGGGCCGAGCCCTGCAGAGCCCGGCCGACCTTGGCACCCAGGAAGTCCACACCCGCCCCTTCCCGGCACGCACGCCGAGGGGCCTCCTTCAGCCGCCCACCCCCAGCCAATTAAGAACGCGCTTCCCCGGGGTCTCTGCAGGTCCTCGGAGCGTCTCCCACCTCACCTGTTGCTTATCTCCCCCTCCCACCAAGTCCCTAACGGCCGGTCGGGCCCCCTTATCTCCCCCCTAAGGTGTGCGAACATCCCCGAGGTTGGGAGCGCCCCTGCGAGCTGCCGCTGCGGAGCAGGGTCCGGGGCGGGGCCGGGGCCGGGGCCGGGGGCGGGGGCGGCAGTGGGGCTGCCTCCACCGCCCGGGCTCCGCGCCGCCGGCGACCCCCGCCCCGGACCGGGGAACTCGGCCGTGCCGGGCGAGGGGAGCGACAGCCCAGGCGGGGGGCAGAGCCGCGGGCAGCCCTGGCGGGGGGCAGAGCCGCGGCCGGTCGGCGCAGGACGCTCCCGGAGCGGCCAACTTCCTCCTCCACCCGAAGTTCTGGGCGCGGGCGGGGGGGAGCGAGCGGGAGGCTGCCAGGCGGCTCCCGCGCCCCCCGCCCCCCGGCACCGCAGGAGGGCGCGCCCCGAGGGCCGGGGGCGGGGGCGGGGGCCGGGGCCGGGGTCCCGGGGCGCGCCGCCCTCGTCCCCGCCCTCCCCGGGCGCGCGGCGCGCACTCACCTGGCTGTACAGCTCGCCCACCGCCATGGCCCCGCGGGCCGGCCCGAGCCCGGGCAGCGAGCCTGCGTGCGGCCCTCGCTCCGCCCCGCCGGGCGCCGGGTCCCGGGTCCCGGGTCCCGACTCCCGACTCCTGTCCGCCCGCCGGCTCTCAGTCCGCGGCCAGCCCGCCTGGCGCCATCTTCCCGGGCCGGCCGACACTTTCCCGGCGTGTGGCCGCTTCGCCCACGCCCTGCCCCGCCGGCTCGCTCTCGGCCGGCGCGACCTTTACTCCCGCGGCGGCGGCCGGGCAGGACTGGCGGGCGGGGGAGGCGGCGGCGGCGGCGCTCCCCGCTCAGGTAGGGGAGGAGGTGCGGGCGCCGGGAGGGCGGGCCCGAGCACGGCGCGCGGAGCGGGCAGCCGGTGCGCTGCGGCCGCCGCCTTTGAGCCCTGCGGGGCCGGGCCGGACGCGCCCTCCCGCGCCCCCGCTGCAGCGGGGTCCTTGGGGCCGGGGGCGGGGCCGGGCGAGGAGCCGGGGCAGACCGCCCCCTGCTGGCCGCCGAGTACAGGTGCGCGCCGGGGAGGCACCTGCCGCGCTCCGCAGGCTCCGCCGGCTCCTCCCGGCGATCGCGGGCTGGGGCCGGAGGGGGGCGGAGGTGGGCAGTGGAGACGACAAAGAGCCCAGGTAGCAGGGCGAGGGGAGGAGGAGGGCAAGTAGGGGGTAGAAGTCCGGCCGAAAGCCTCCGCACGTTATTCTCTGGACTTCACGTGGCTGCGTTCAACAGTCTCAGGGTTAACACTTAGCTGTCACGGGATGTAACAGGTGACTTGGCTATGCCCACGGGGTCTCCGACACACCGACTCCCTGGCGGACGTCCTGACTGGGCAAGTGGGATTCGTAGCTTCTCTCCCTATTTTTGCCTGTTTGACCCTCGACGTCCAACTAGACTCCTACCCGCCCCCCCCCCCCATCAGAAGATGGTCATTCGCGTTTCCTTCTCTCTCGTGTGCACGCTCGCCATCCCCCTGCCATTTTCTACCTCCTTTCGGTCCCCTTCCTAATGGCATTTGGCTGCCTGCAGCAGCTTCAGTCCCTCTTCTACCTACAGCAAAAAAGAAACCTGACCCAAAAAACGAAAGACCCAGCGGGAGTTGACGGAGGAAACGCAGGTAGCGCCGGGGCAGAACGGCCCTGGGTGCGTCTGAAGGAGGCATCTGTACCTGAATGAGGAACAGCCTGCGGGTGCTTCTCAGCTGGAGCGCGCATCCGGTCGATGCAGAAATTGTTCTGGAGCCACATGCTTCTGAAACTCTTCCCAGGTAAGCCCTTCCAGCTGGAATCAGGACCCCTGCTTAATTGGCCTGTCAGGCCCTCACAGCTGTGCCTCCTCAGGGAGACTCTCCTAGGGAACTTTATCAGATCCCGCCAAAGAACCCCACCTTCAGGACGTCTGGGGAACAGAGGGAGTTTTCAAGCTCCCCCATAATCCTAGAAGATGGTACTTCCAAGGTTGACAAGTGCGGTGATCAAAGCTTGGAGAACCCTCCTTGGATTTCTTCACATCCCTGACAGAAGCAGGAAAGAAATGGCTCCACCACTTATCTCTCACTCAGAAATCTGTCAGCATAGTTTCCTTCCTTGCTTTCAAGAAGATCTCCAAGTGTGACGCGCCACACCACCCCCCAGGCTATTGGCATTAGCTGGGTCAGAGCTACAAATTGTCTGGGGTCAGACTTACTGAATCTGAAAGCCTGAGGGTGGAGCCAGCATTCAGTTTTCACACCTTTCTAAGGGATTCTCCCCTTTGGGGTTAAGAAACCCCTTTGCTAAATAAAGCTCCTTCCCCACCTCTGCTCTGGACCTTTTATGCCTCACCACCATGCTCCATCAGTGGGCTGGTCTCTACTAGCAGCTTTGTTCTCCTTTCCTGCTACATTTCTTAAGGTAGGCGCTTGTCCCAGCTGGCTCTGCTTAAACCCAGTCCAACATAATTACGGGTTCTCAACACTTTGTACACCTTTGCAAAAACAAATGATGCCTGGCGCCCACTCCCAGAAATTCTGATTTAACTTTCTGGGGGTCCTGCCTGGGTAGAAGGATTTTTAAGAGCTCCCAGGTAGTTCTAATGACAGCCAAGATTAAGAATTGCTGCATTAGTTCCTTCCTAAATGGTTCCACTCACTCCTATCCTATTGAGATTGCCTTCTCCCTCTAAAGCATGGGGCATGTTATTCTGTATGTTGGTAAACTGAACACCAATAAAAAATAAATTAAAAAAAAAAAGCCTGGAGACTGTACGATTTGAGCATCATGGTTCCTGATGACCGTGGGCTCTCAGGGAAATATCAAGAGACATAGGATAGCGTAATTATTATCTGTCTGATGGCTCCTTCTAAATAATGTTGTGCAACACTTGACATTATACTTGGATGGTTTCTGTTTATTTTGCTTTAAAATACATTTATTAAATATTACTAAAATAGTCTCATTGTAATAAAAAAGCATGGGGCAGTACGTGACTCTCCTTTCTCAGGTTAAACCATCTCCTCCTTAGCATCTCTCATTTTTTTCTCCTCTGTTTTCCCAGACTTTCTTACCACACCTTCATGACATCCTTTTCTAACCCTGCTTGCTGGTTCTCCAAACTATGGTCCAAAATTTGGGCTCATTTCCCAAATCTCTTCTCTTCACGCCACCCTCTTCCCCCCCCCCCCCCCATTATACCTCTCACTACACTGGTAACTCTCAAATCTAATTTTTTTATTTCTATTCATGAGAGACACAGGCAGAGACAAAAGCAGGCTCCTTGCAGGGAGCCCAATGGGGGACTCGATCCCAGGACCCCAAGGTCATGCCTTGGGCCAAAGGCAGACGCTCAACTGCTGAGCCACCCAGGTGCCCCAAATCTAGTTCTAACCTTACTACAGACGCATCTTTCCACCTGCCAGAATGACAACACTGGCCATCCCATTAGGACCTAGCATTAAGGGATCCCTGGGTGGCGCAGCGGTTTGGCGCCTGCCTTTGGCCCAGGGCGCGATCCTGGAGACCCAGGATCGAATCCCACATCGGGCTCCCGCTGCATGGAGCCTGCCTCCCTCTGCCTGTGTCTCTGCCTCTCTCTCTCTCTCTCTCTCTCTCTGTGTGACTATCATAAATAAATAAATAAATAAATTTAAAAAAAAAAAAAAAAGGACCTAGCATTAACCTGAAACTAATTTGTTTGCATCCTTTCTCCCCACCCCCAACTGCCTCCAACTTTCTAGCTTCCATCCTCCCTGGCACAGATTAAAAGCTCAATTCATGCTGACTGAACTGAATCACCTCCCTGAGGAGAATCCTACTCCTGGCCAGGGCTTTGTGAATTTCTAATCTCACAATCAGATATGGTCTTTCCCTCCTTTGAATAGTAATAAAGACCTCTTAAAACTTACTTTGTCCCTGGAAACTTGCCAACTGCTTTCCTTCTGTGATCTTGTCTGAGCCCTAGAGAACCCTATAGAGAAGGTTGGAATCATAAATCTATTTCACAGATGAGGAAGGTGAGGCTGGTGGAGGGAACATTCTAGATCAGCGAGCAGGCCCTCAACTACACTCCATCTCACTCTCAAGCCTAAGCATTTGCTTTTATGCCAGTGGTTCTTTAATGTTAATGTGTATCAAGATTCTGGGGTCCCAGGCAGAACTAATTCAGCTGGTCTACGTGCGGACCATGAGTCTTCACGTTTAATACGTACCAGTTCGTGCAGCGAGGTTCGTTCACATGGAACTCTCCCCAGCAGGTAAAGGAGTGAGTGTGGAAGTGGATTCCTTGCTTGGACTTGAAGATCATGGTCCCAGCTGCCACTTGGATTGCAGCCTTGTGAAACAACCTCAAGCAGAGGATTCAGAAAAGCTGTGTCCTAATTAAAGAAACAGACAATAAAGTCTTGAATCTGCAGAAACTTGCAATAGTGTGTGTTCTTTGAAGCCACTGAGTTTTGGGGTGCTTTGTGATACACCAACAGATGACTAATAAAATCACATACAGAAAGCATCCTATGATGACTCTTATTGGTAAGAACTTCGTCCCAGCAATTTTCTCTCCTCCCCCACGTGGCAAGTTGCTTTCCCAAATGTTCCTACCTGCAAGGCAGCCATCCTCTTATGGGGGTGTGGTCCCTGGTGTTCGCCAAGACTCTTCAAGGAGTTCTGTGCCATGACCTGTTTTGAGGGAGTCAAGGTCCAGATCCTCAATCTCTATAAGCACCGGCAAATCTAAATACTCATTTGCCAACAAACGGGTCTCATGATCAGATCTCCCTCCTCACTTCTCATAAGAAAGGTCCAGGGGCACCTGAGGGGCTCAGCGGTGGAGGCCTGCCTTTGGCCCAGGGCATGACCCTAGAGTCCTGGGATCGAATCCCCCATCGGGCTCCCTGCAAGGAGCCTGCTTCTCCCTCTGCTTCTCTGTGTCTCTGCCTCTCATGAATAAATAAAATTTACAAAAAAAACTAAAAAATAATAATAATAAATAAATAAATAAAACTTCCTTTCCCATCTATTAACATGTAAACAAATAGCACCTCTGCCTATCAGAAAACAGAATCGATCTTTGAAGTTGTATAAAAATGCCATTTGTGATGTTAATACTAGATACTAGGATAATGTTAATACTAGAGCACGGGAAATGTTTAAAATATACATGTATTTTTGTTATAGGTAAGTATCATAGGGTGGTTGTTAGAAGAGTTGGGTTTTTTAAGATTTTATTTATTTATTCATGAGAGACACACACAGAGAGAAAACGAGAGAGAGGCAGAGACACAGGCTGAGGGAGAAGCAGGCTCCATGCGGGGAGCCCCATGCAGGACTTGATCCCAGGACTCCAGGATCACGCCCTGGGCCGAAGGCAGGCGCCAAACCACTGAGCCACCCAGGGATCCCCTGTTAGAAGAGTTTTTAGCATAAAAATGTGGACCGAAATTCTGTAGAGAAAGAGGAAGGGAATTTCAAGCTCAAGAAATAAAAAAATGAATGTTTAAGGAACTTGTTTGTGGGTTCTTTTTAATTAGCCACAGAGGGTATCGAATCCTCTGGCAGTGAGAACCCACTGAATCCATTTAAAAGAGTTTATGACTTTTAAGCCAACGATGTGTACAATAGGCCGAAAATTGCATCTGTTACAAATATCTAAACTTGTTAAAATTTTAGTTATTGGGATCCCTGTGTGGCTCAGCAGTTTTAGCACCTGCCTTCTGCCCAGGAAGTGATCCTGGAGTCCCGGGACTAATAGGGCATTAACAGCCTTGAGACTGGGGAACACTTGCAGCTTGACGGTTCCTTAGTGTCATCTCAGAGTTTTCCTAAGGGCCACACAGGTTGATTTCTCACCTGTCCTATGTCAGCACTCAGCCCATGAGGGTCTACCAATGACTCCTCTGCTCCGGCTCCGGGGAGACCCTGACCCAGAGCCCCAGCTGGAAACCTGCACTCGCAGGTGGGGTGGAGGCCAGCAGTGAGGGGTGGGGGAGCCCTACCATGTGGGAAGGGGTGAAGAGGCTGGCAGGGGGAGGTGGGGAGAAAGTCCTGGGGTACTGAGGCAGGCTGAGAACCCGCATCGGAGACATTGGGGACGTTGTAACTGTTTTCAAGTACTTGAAAATCTGTCCCGCGAAAGAGAGATTAGGCTGGTCCTGCCTCCGTGGAGGCCAGGCTCAGAGCACAGGGAGGGGGTTAGACAGGGGACAACCCCAAAGGTTAAGTACAACATTCTAATAAGAAAAACTGTTTAAGAGAGAAACTCGCCTCTCGGGAGGGAGGGAGTTCGCTGTTCCCGGAATAAGTCAATTAGAGCCCAGACAAGTCTTTCTGCAGATGCCGCCGTGGGTGGGAGGCGGCGCCGCGGGCCGGTGCTCCTTCGCCGTCCCGACACCGGGTTCGGGTGTGCGGCCCGCGGGTGCTCAGGACCTCACCGGGCGGGAGGCCCTCTCAGGCCTGCTCGTCGCCGCGAGGTTCGAGGTTCGGCACCGGCGCTTTGCTGTCGCCCCCGCGAGGCCGGACCTCCTTTGTTCCCGTCGGCGGGGGTTTCACTTAAAGCTGGACCTTCGGGGATCCCTGGGTGGCTCCACGGTTTGGCGCCTGCCTTTGGCCCAGGGCGCGATCCTGGAGACCCGGGATCGAGTCCCGCGTCGGGCTCCCGGTGCATGGAGCCTGCTTCTCCCTCTGCCTGTGTCTCTGCCTCTCTCTCCCTCGGTCTCTCTCTGCGTCTCTCATGAATAAACATCTTAAAAAAAAAAAAAAAAAAAAGCTGGACTTTCGCCCCACGCGGGGCGAAAGCACCCGCCGGCGGCCAGAGAGCCCGATCCTCCTCGCGGGGCACAGGAAGAGCCGCGTGGCGTTCGGCTTTCCCAGGGCCCCGGCGTCGCTGCTGCGGGGGCCGTTCCCGTCGAGGGCGCCCCGAGCACCTGAGCGGCCCGAGCGCGCGGGCGGGCGGCCGAGCAAGGGCAGGGCGCCGGGAGGGGCCTGCGAGCCGGGCTGCACGGGCCGCCGCCGCCCCTCCCGGGACCGGGCCCAGGGTCGCCGGCCGGGTCGCCGGGGCCGGGTGCTTTCTCCCCAGCATCTCGCGCCCTCTTCTGGACACTTTTCCCAACTGCCAGGTTTATTTTATTTTATTTTATTTTATTTGCTTTTCCTCTCTTTTTCTATGGCTGCGTAATTCCCTGACCTTTGGGAGTCATGACTGTAAGGGTCTCAAAGATGCGAGTGTCCAACCTTCTCATTTGGCAAGTGAGAAAACTGACCCTCGGACAGGAGCTGGGACCTGCCCCAAGAAACACAGCCGGTTGGTGGTCAAGCGGCTGCCGGCCTGGACATCTCTGGGAAGAATTAGGGAGTGAAACTCAAGAGCCCTGCCTGAAAGAGTTTAACTCACAGCCTCTCCCCACTTGCTTGACCCCCCAGAAAGCATACCTTGCAGGTCGTGTCGCCCATGAATAAATCAAACTTGAACCATCCAACAGACATCTGGCTATGGGACCCAGGCTTCTACATGATTCCAGAAGAGACTTTTCTCACATCCTGTGGTGAAGTAAAGTGGAATCAGAGCCCGAGTCTGTATGACGATGGGCCTCGGGGCTTCTGTTAATTACACAATCTAGTAGATGAAGAGAACCTGCCTAGCAAATGCTGTTTCTGAATCCTACCCACCCGTTAAGGCCGTGATCTTCATGTTGATGACACCCAAATAACCTGGGAATTGCTTCATGAAGCCTGAGCCCTGCATCTCAGCTCAGAAGCTCCAAGGTATTTGTTTTGGGATGTGATCTTTAAACAGTCCCCCAGGGAACTCCAGAGTGGAGTCAAGATCAAGAACCTCTGCACCCGAACGACCCCAAGGTCCCACCTTCTCCAGGAAGCCTTCTGGCACTACATGCATGTGTTTCTATTCCACTTGGTACCCGAGATTGATGCTGTCATATACTTTGAAATACTTAACTGTACACGGCTAGTTTGAGCTTTAATTTTAGGGGTAGCCAGGTAACTTACTATCAGGAATTTACCTCCCAGGGTGGCTAGCTGGCTTATCAGAAAAGGCCACATTCCACATAGAGCTCATGACAAGTCTTTCTGCTGTTCACAGCCCAATCAACAACCAAGGCTTGGCTAGTTAGCATAGTCCAGATGAGTTTTTAGTGGCAAAACTGGTGACTTTTAAAGATTTTATTTATTCATGACAGACACAGAGAGAGGCAGAGACATAGGCAGAAGGAGAAGCAGCCTCTCTGCAAGGAGCCCGATGTGGGGCTCAATCCCAGGCTCCAGCTGTCCCGAAACTGATGACCTTCTTAAATAGAAAAATGGATGTTAGGAGTAGGCTCTCCTTGGTGAAATTAAAGTTACTCAAGATTTGGGAAGTGGCCACAGACACTCCTCACCGTGCTGAAGCAAGCCACAAGGAGAACCCCAAGTGCTCTGTAACTCACCTCTCCATAGAGGGTACCCGAGCCTTCATCCTAATTTGTCCTGTATCCAGCCAGTAGTTTAGGAGGATTTCTGAGTATATAATACTGACTAGAAGGCATAAAATCCTGCCTCGGAGATGTTGCAATTAATTCAGGGAAACCTCCAGAGACCCTCCCCTATAGGTATGGTCAGAGCCCTGGGATTTCATTAAGCTCACAAAGCCAGTTCTGTGACTTCTCTACCTACTTTGCCAATGAAGGCTTGTTTAGTGAGTCCATATATATGGCAGGTTTTGGACGGAAACAGCCATCTTTATAACCTGCAGCCCCCACCTCAAGATTGGACAACTACCCTTATCTACCCAAAACAACTCAATGGCAATGAACAACCAGATGAACCTAGATCATTTTCTAACATTGAATCTTTATATATATTTTTGATTCTTGAAAAATATTACCATAGGGGCACCTGGGGGGGGCTCCATTGGTGAAGCGTCTAGCTTCAGCTCAGGTCATGATCCCAGGCTGGTGGGATCTAGCCACACATCAGGCTCCCTGCTCAGCGGGAAGTCTGCTTCTCCCTCTCCCTCTGATCTTCCTCCTTGCTTGTGTCATAAATAAATAAATAAATAAATAAATAAATAAATAAATAAATATCTTTTTTAAAAAAGAAAAATATTAGTGTAAACATTATTTATGAAACACCCATTGTGTTTCAGGCACCCTATAAGAGACTGGATGTTCAGAGATAAATAAAATGTGTTTAGGGGGCTGAGCTCCAACACCTAGCTCCCTTCTTGACTTTTTCACATACACATCTCAGCGTATTTCTGAGTTAATCTACCTAAAACAGACGTCTTGATTTTCACCTGCCATCATATGTACTTCCCCAAATCTTAGCCATATGGATGTAGGATTTCACCATCTACAATCAAGACAAAACCCAGAAGTCATCTCAGGTCTTCCGCTTCCCTCTGCTCTCAGTTTGTGTCTTCTGTTGCTTGTTCAGCATAACCTCACAGCTCAAGCTCCAAAGCATGCCCCAAACCTCCACCTCACTCACTGGCTGACACCACTCCAACCAGGTGCTGGCCACTTCCTTCTGGACGCTGCCAAAGCCACCCGATCGGTCCCTTCATTTTCACATATGCTTCTCTGGCCTCATCTCTTCCTGCCACCCTCCTTCCTTCCGTTCTTCCTTTCTTTTTTTGAGACAAAAAATGTAAAATTTATTTCATGAAAGGTGAGATAAATATTGCAATCAACTCACCCTATTTAAAGGAGACCATCTCAGGCCTTTATCTGGACCTTTTCCCTCTATATTTTTGTTGAGATAACACTGGCAGACGACATCATATTAGTTTCCAGTGTACGCTGTAATCATCCCAAATATGCATAAATTACAAACCAATCACCTCAATGCATCTGGTTGCCATTCATCACCACATAATTGACTCCCTTACCCCCCTTTTTGTTCTTCTCCTTTCTTACTCTGGTCTTCCAGCCACCAACCTGCTTTCTGCTCCCAAAACACTGAACCTGTTTTCAGCTCAGGGCACTTGAACGTGCTGACATGTAAGGTATTCACTTCAAGCCCCAAATTTAAGGGTGTACCAAATATCTCAGAAATTCTGGCAATGCTTTAATGCAATATTCTAAAAAAATTAATGCAAAAAAGTCCGTGAGGAACAAAACGTCAAAAGATTAAATAGAGACAAGATGCAAAGTGCCACGCTGACCCATTGAGGAGCTTGAGACCAAAGCACAAATGCACATCCCTATATGGGAGCTTTCATATATTTTTTAAAGGCTATTTTCTTCCCCAGGACATTAAAGGAGTAGAAAAGGATTGAAAAAATTCATTAAGTAAGTACGTTAAAACTCATAACATTATTTTTAAGTTTAAATATTTTATGTATGTTTGGATTAGGACTTCCACATGAGAACCTTCAGGTTTAATGATTCCCTAGAAGGACTCGCAGGATACCCCAAAGCTGTTATGTTCATGGTTTGGGTTTCTTACAATCTAAGGATATAAACTAAAATCAGCAAAGGAGGGGTGCCTGGGGGGCTCAGTTGGTTAAGCACCTGCTTTTGGCTTGGGTCATTATCCCAGGGTCCTGGGACTGAGCCCCGAGGGCTCTGGGATGGAGCCCCCCGAGTTCTGGGATGGAGCCCCCAGAGTCTGGGATGGAGCCCCCCAGCATCGGGCTTTCTGCTCAGCGAGGAGCCTGCTTCTCCCTCTGCACATCCCCCTGCTTATGCTCTGTCAAATAAATAAATAAATAAATAAATAAATAAATAAATAAATAAAATATTTTAAATAAATAGATTAATAAAACGAAAGCAGCAAAGGAAAGAAGTGCATTGGGTGATGTCCAGGAGAGGGCCTCCGGTTGTCCTTCCCGGGGGGCTCACGGCACAGCCATGGTGGGTGACGACTCGTGACCCTATCCCTTTGGCCATAGGGAAGCTCACCCAAGCCTCCAGGGACTTTATTGGGGGCCAGGGGTCAGTCATGCAGGCAGAGTCCCCACTAACCTTAATTTCCCAGAGTCCCCTTCCTCCGCACCACCCCCAAATTGAACCTGCCACAGCACTGCAGGCCCGGGGTGCTCACAGCAGGTACATACAGCATGGCAGGCCCGGGTGCACAGCACAGCAGGCCCCAGGTGAACGGAAACGTCAAGCACTGTGCATCACCGTGGTAGTGTGAACTCTGTGTGGTGGCCCTGCTGCACAAAGACGCCCCTAGACAGGATCACAAAGCCTTACCGGCTAGTAACTCTCAGGGGGTGATCCAGAACCAATTCTTTCTTTCAAAGGCCAAGGGTGTGAACACGGAGCTGCTGAGTTAACCCTTACAATCCTCCAAATGGAACCTATCCGCATTTTACTCATTTGCTTTAATGAAGCAAATACTCGCATCAATGATATTTTCAAAATCTTTTTCTGGACAAAGTTAATTATTAAAGAAACCTATTAAAACAGGGACGCACATGTTTTCCTTTGGCCTCAGGCTCTAATATGACCCAGCACAGGACCTGCCAGATCCTGCCTTTATTTAAATTCCTGGTATTTCATTCCTCATGGATTTGGGCCATGAATTTTGATTTTCACCCATGTTGTTTATCTTGATTACTGAGTTTTTGGTGCCCCCCAAGGTTTTAAACTCAAGCCGAGTGCCTCACTCTTCTCCCCCTAGACCTGTGCTTCTCCTTTTCCTTTTTCCTCAGCTCCAACCCCCCCACCCCTTGGAGAGCCCTCCCTCATCGCCCACGCGGCACTCTATCACTCCTCCTCATTCTATCACCTCAACTCCGAAGTTCCCTTACTCTGATTCCCGTTACTTCCCCTGTAGATCTTCCTGCAACCACAATAAGCTGCAGAGAAGCAGAGTCCTTGTCTGTCTTGTTCACTGAATTCCCAGATCCCAGGAGAGGGTCCCTCCACAGGAGACGCTCCGTGAGTGTGGGCTGCACGGAGCCCCTGTGCGGGTGTAGATGCCCAGAGCCGGCGCTCGGTGAGGCTGCTCCTGGGTTAGTTAATCAACCAGCTGCACCCTGGGGCTGGGGGCTCCAAAGGCCGAAAGGACCCACAGACACATCCAGATGGAATACTAGGGTTGAAGGCAGCCCCTAGCTGTCCCTGATATTTTTCCCGTCTCCCAAGAGCTACGGGCAGAGTACAGAAAACACTCACATAGTCAGAGTCCTCTTGCCACTCCAGGCTCCCAGCCCTATTTCCACCTTTATCATGGTCTAGTATATTCTATCTTTTCTTACTTATTTGTTACTTATTCCTTACCTGCTGTGCATTCCTCTCATGAGAATGGAAGCTGTTGGTTCCCTGATTCTTAGGGACGTCCTCATCTTCAGCACTATTCTTTCCAGCAGGAAGTGGCGGTTTGGGTGATACATTAGTTCCCTGTGGCTGCCATAGTAAAGAACCACAAACTGGGTGGCTCAAGACCATAGAAATGTATAGGTCATGGTTCTGGAGACCGGAAGCCCCAAATCAAGGTGTCAGATGGGCCGCTGTCCTCCCTGGATCTCCAGGGGGACCGCTTCCCTGCTTCTTCCAGCTTCCAGTAGTAGCCAGCAGTGTGTGGGGTCCCTTGGCTTAAAGTTGCATCACTCCAATCTCTGCATCTGTCATCACACAGCACTCCCCTTGCACGTCTGTGTCTGTGTCCTCCCCTCCTTTGATAAGGACACGGGTCATATTGGATTATGGGCCCGTCAGCCCATCCAGTATGACCTGTCTCATCTGATTGTGTTTGCAATGAACCTATTTCCAGATAAGGTCCCACCTGAAGCCCTGGGGGTTGGCCTCCCACATATCTTTCTGGGGAGACACAGTGCAGCCCAGCACCAGCAGCCTCGAAGGATGTCACTGCCCAGTGGCACATCTGTCCCATCAGAAGGAAAACTGGGGCAGGAGCATCGTTGATGCAAAACAAAGTCTGCCTTCATACCTTCACCTGGTGAGTCAACGCGCCCCCCAGAGCCAGGCATCCATGAGGCACCAGAGACAACGTGACAGGCCAGCCCTGACCTCCATTGTCCGGGGAGCGCCCAGGCTGCCCTGGAACACCGGTGACGGTGACGACCTCCCTAGCTGCCGGCAGAGCGGTGCTCCTCCCCTCCGGGGGCCTCCAGGAGCACCTGCGGCCCCGGAACAGATGCGCCCCGTGGGCAGCCGTTGGGTGTGGGGGCACATCACTCAGCATTGCCTTCCCCGCTCTAGCTGAAGGGTCCGGGTCAGCTTCCACTTCCACACGCGCGACTCTATACATGGGGCTGTAAGGTCTCACAAGTAAAGTCCGCTTTTGCTCCAGCCCTTGCCCTCCCTGCTGCAGGGCTCATCCCTCCATGCGCGCACACCTGCAGCTCCGCCCACAGGTAGGCTCCCTCGGGCTGGGACCCTGCGGACTCCTCAAGACCACGCCTCCGTCAGGCTGCTGGGGGCCTGAGCCCTCCCCCTACACGGTCCTCCCCCTCACGCAGCCCTCCCCCTCACACGGCCCTCCCCCTCACGCAGCCCTCCCCCATACACCGCCCTCCCCCATACACCGCCCTCCCCCTCACACAGCCCTCCCCCTCACACGGCCCTCCCCCTCACACGGCCCTCCCCCTCACGCGGCCCTCCCCCTACACGGTCCTCCCCCTCACACAGCCCTCCCCCTCACACGGCCCTCCCCCTCACGCAGCCCTCCCCCATACACCGCCCTCCCCCATACACCGCCCTCCCCCTCACACAGCCCTCCCCCTCACACGGCCCTCCCCCTCACACGGCCCTCCCCCTCACGCGGCCCTCCCCCTCACACGGCCCTCCCCCTCACACGGCCCTCCCCCATACACCGCCCTCCCCCTCACACAGCCCTCCCCCTCACACGGCCCTCCCCCATACACCGCCCTCCCCCATACACCGCCCTCCCCCTCACACAGCCCTCCCCCTCACGCGGCCCTCCCCCTCACACGGCCCTCCCCCTCACGCAGCCCTCCCCCATACACCGCCCTCCCCCATACACCGCCCTCCCCCTCACACAGCCCTCCCCCTCACACGGCCCTCCCCCTCACGCGGCCCTCCCCCTCACGCGGCCCTCCCCCATACACCGCCCTCCCCCATACACCGCCCTCCCCCTCACACAGCCCTCCCCCATACGCGGCCCTCCCCCTCACGCAGCCCTCCCCCATACGCGGCCCTCCCCCTCACACGGCCCTCCCCCTCACACGGCCCTCCCCCTCACACGGCCCTCCCCCTCACGCGGCCCTCCCCCTCACGCAGCCCTCCCCCATACACCGCCCTCCCCCATACACCGCCCTCCCCCTCACGCGGCCCTCCCCCATACGCGGCCCTCCCCCTCACACGGCCCTCCCCCCCCCCCCCCGCCCTTCTCTGGGTCCTAAGCCCCGGGTCACAGCCAGGTGTGTGTGGGGAAGGACTCGGCCAGCTCCCCCGGCCCCCCGGCCTGTGGTCCCGGCTATGCACCCAGCTTTCCTGCCTTCACCCCGACTTCTGCGCTTGTTCCTGGTGCCTGCACGTGCCTGCCTCTGGCTTCGGGTCCCAGGGCTCTCGTGTTCGCGCCTGTCGGGATCGACCCACTGCTCCGAGCTCTTCAGGCTTCCTGCCCCCGCCCGGGAGCCGGGGAGCCGTTTGCTTTGCTGCCGCGCGGCTCTCACTGGCCCCCGCAGCACCCGAGGCTCGGACGGGCTCAGGCCCCCAACCCTGCTGACGATGGAAGCCCGCGGTCGTCAGTCGTCGTGAGCGCAGACGCACTTTGAGGAGCAGGATGCGTTTGCTTTGGTCTGTGGGTAAGAAGCGGGGCCCAGTGCCGGCCGCGGAGGCGGTGCAGGCTCTGCGTCGGGGCCTGCGGGCCTTCAGCTACTGCGGCGGCGCCCTGTGGTCACCCTACTCGTCCCGCTTCCTTCATTTAATCCTTTCGGACCTGCCAACAAACTGTCTGATATTTGAGGCGGGACTTGAAACACACACAAGGAGCTCGAGGAAACACCACAGGGGCCTGGCCGCCCGCAGCACTGACGGGCCACCCCGCACCAGCCCTCCCGTCTCCTGTGGAGCGGCGCGGACCGGAGGTCGCCGCCCAGTGGGCCGCACAGTCCCACATCCAATACACGCGCCTCACGCGTCCTGCGGAGCGAATGCTGCAGCTCAGTCGCCAACAGGCAAACGTTCCCAGTCGAGTGCCCGTGGTCCCGGCAAGGACCCCAAGACGCGCTTGTAAAACACCCATGTACGAATCGTCAGGGGTAAGCAATCCTGCAGGGGAAGGAACGTTAGAGCCCCGAGGAAGAGCCGTGCTGTTCCAGCCCGGCATGAGTGTGAGGAAGGGTACAAACTAAGACTTTTTTTTTTAAGATTTTATTTATTTATTCATGAGAGGCACAGAGAGAGAGGCAGAGACACAGGCAGAGGGAGAAGCAGGCTCCATGCAGGGAGCCCGACGTGGGTCTCGATCCCCAGTCTCCAGGATCGCCCTGGGCTGAAGGCAGCGCTATATCCCTGAGCCACCCGGGCTGCCCCAATCTAAGACTTTCTGGGATGTTACATGAATGTCACCACAAGGGTATGATACATACTATGGTCTACAAGGTTTCTGACATTGAGCTGTTGCACTTGGCAGGTGTCCATTGTTGATCCTGTGTATCATCTCATTTCATTCTCTATCAGGGTGGGGTGGGCTTGTCGTAGACACACTCAGCTCTCTACCTCTCGCCTGGCCTTGGGCCCATCACCCAAGCTCCTGGGGCTGCGTGGGCACCCTGCGGCCCATCACCCAGGTCTTGGAGCTCCGTGGGCATCCTGCAGCCTGTCACCAAGGTGCTGGGGCCTGGTGGGCACCCTGCTGCCCATCACCCAATGGTGCACCTCCTCCTTCCTCCCGTTTGTGGCCCAGATGACCATGTCCAGTAGTGTTAGCCATCCAGTCATGACAGCACCCTTACTGAGAAGGGCAGTGGGGTGGTCCGGCCTGCGTGGCCTATGCAGTCACTGAAGTTCTGCAGACAACTTCTGTTGAAACCTGGTGCGGGTTAGGAGAGTCTCCTTTTCACTTATTCAGAATCAGCAGATTCCCTGACCGAATTAGATCTGCTTCTATGACCTGCCTCCACATGCCTCACCTCCAAACAGCATCTTCCTGCACGAGGCCACCTACAGCCCACACAACCTGCAGGTCCAGCTCCAGGGCCCGCTTTGCACCCAGGTCTTCCCGGGTAGCCTCACCTGTGTGGATGTCTTCCCTTCCCAGGAACTCAGGGCAGCAGTGCTGTGGTTTCAATGTGACTTGGATGGTCCCACCCTCCTCCCGATCACAGAGAGCCCCTCCTGCAAGTACCCAGGTAAACACAAAGCCTAAACTAAACCTGCGTGCCACTACTTGATGCTCCTCTAAGACGTGTTCTTTACACCTGTCCTCCTGGTGCCTCCCTTCTGCCAAGCGACAGGGAAATTCTGGAGCCTTTAGAAGCAGGCAGCAATAAGTCTGTTCCACAGTTTGTTTGTTTAAGATTTTACTTGTTTATTCATGAGAGACACAGAGAGAGGCAGAGACACAGGCAGAGGGAGAAGCAGGCTCCATGCAGGGAGCATGATGCGGGACTCCATCCTGGGATCCCAGGATCACACCCTGGGCCCGAGGCAGAGGCTCCACCGCTGAGCCCCCCAGGCATCCCCTGTTCTACACACTTGATTGTGTTTAGCATGGCACTACTGCAGGCGCCTTGTACTGTTCATGTGCGTTTCTCCTCCCAGGTCTTGGTCTTGTTCCAGGGGAAGGAACTGTATTCGCCCTACACCACTTGCTCCAAAGGGTCTTGCAGGGGCCTTCGTGTAGCCAAGAAGGTACCAGTCACTGAAGACCGTGGCTGGTGTGCTCAATACAGGCTAGCCTCTGCACATCAGCAAGCCGACCTTAGCATGGTATTTATAGGAGTGGTGCTGATAGTCATAATGAATAATCGTTGCTGCTCTCATAATTGCATTTTTTGTTGATTTCTCCAATTGTTTAAGGCCATTTATAAAAAGCCAATTGGACTTTAAACCCCACCACTGCCATTTTTCATGGTAATACTGTACTTTCTCATCACTCCTTTAAAAACTGTACTCAGCACATTCTGTAGGCCGAGGAAATAAACTTCTCATCTGTAGCATGTCTATCAATAAACATGTTTTAATTCCAATCACACGTCTCCTCAGTGTAGGATTATTTCTCATCCCCTTCAAATGGCAATTGCAGTTTATTTATATACCAGATAATCAGTGTTTGCCAAGGTCTTCCTGGGGTGACAGCTGTGGAGCTGGTGTTAACCCCAGAGGCAGCACAGGGCCACGGTCCTCTATCCAGAGTCCTTGGGGCCAAACATGTTTTGGAATTTGATGCTTTTTGGACTTTTGAAAGGTCGTACATTCCCGAGCCACAGATTTTTATGATACTCTCAGTGATAGCTGGGCTTTGTCCAGTGACCAAAACATGAGGACTTCCGTGGGAAGACCTAGTGAGAGCAGCTTAGGGGGTGTCACCCTTGTTTGGGTCAGGTCGGCTGCTAAACGAGGGTTGGCATCGGACTTCCTGGTTTCCAAGCTTTTCCGATGGTGCCCTCCGAAGATGGGCTTGGGGGGGCTGCTCCACCTCCCGCCACGTTCGTGGGGCTGGGACTGGGGTGCCAGAGTCCAGACCGGTCCCGAGCCCCAGCCCCCTCCTCTCCTTACCCCCACGCCCCGCCCCACCCATGCATCACTCATTCTCAGGCATCACAACTGCCTTCAGTAGACAGAGGTGGGGGCCCGAGGTGCGGGCAGCAGGCAGCGCCCGGAGAGCCCAGGGGAGTGAGACGCCCCCCGCAGGCTGTGAGGCTGGAGGAAGAGGTTCTAGGGCTTGAACCCCCACATTCAAGTTCTTCCGGACCTGGAACTGGAGGTCCCGAGATCACGGGTCACGGATCACGGTGCCCCAGGCTGCTGGTTTCAGCACCTCCTCCCCGTTTGTGGCTTGAAGACGGCCCCTCTCCGCCGCACCCTGCTGCCTGCTTCCCTGCGGCACCTCCCCCTCTCGCACCCCAACGGCCTGCCTGATGAGGCCCCGCTAACCTCCTCCTCAACCTCGTTCCTCCCGGGGGCCCCACGTAGGAGCGGGGTCGGGGCCAGGCCTCAGCGGGTGGGCTGGAGGTGGACAGCCCAGCTGCTAGGCTGCTCTTTCCCTCAGAGAGCTCGTGGTCTAGGGGTGGCCCCAGGCCAGGGAGGGAGCGGGGAGCAGGGCGCGGGGAGGGGGGCTATTCCCACGCGGAAGCCCGACACCCGTCGGCCCCCCCACCCCGTGCCAGACTCAAATCTCCACGCATCTCATTAACAGCAGCCTAAGCCCACAAGTGTTTTGCCCACGGCCGTGCACCCCGGGCCGCCCCACCCAAACCACCCCAAGGTGCCCTGGGGCCGTGCCAGGGCGCGAGTGCCGCAGCCCTTGCGGTTCTGACCCAGAGGCCCGCGGCGCCGCAGGGCCACAGCACCCCGACGCCCGCGCGCCCCCACCCCGGGGCTTCCCCTGTCCACGCTTCCAGGACTGCCACCCCGCCGCCCCGCCCCGCAGCAGCCCCGCCGCCCCGGAGCCCCGCCCCGCCCCGCAGCAGCGCCCCACTGGGGCTGGGCTCGTGCGCGCCGCGGCCGTCTCGGGTTCCGGCGTCCCTTCCCCGACTGGCCCCAGTCCACTGAGGCGGGGGGAGGGGGTCAGAGAGGAGGGGTCCGGAGACACGGGGGCGGGGCGCAGGGGGCGCCTGTCGTCACCGACGGACCAGTACTCGGGGACCAAAGGCCTCATTCCGCCGCCACAGCCTCCGCGTGGGGCCGAGCGGCTCCCGCATCTACACACACCGGCGCCGGGGCCAAAGCCCGAGCGGCGCGGCGTCTACACGCACCCGTGCCCCGCGTCGCCCGCCCGCAGGGGAGAGCGCGTCCGTCCCGCCTCCGGGGCCCGCTGCGGGTCGGCGGCCGAGGCTGCGGCCCCGCAGCTCCGAGCGGGTTCCTGCCCACGGGGGCCGCAGGGGTCCGGCCACGGGGCCGCCTCCGCCCGCTCCGGGCCGGCCTCCCGGGTCCCGCGGGCGCCATCCTGTCCGCGGGCCTCCGCTCGCCAGCGTCGCCAGGCCTGTGGGTCGGGGAGGCTGAGCAACCGGGCAGAAGGCCCCGTGCCCCCCCGCCGGCCTGGCCGCGGCCGCGTGTCCTCGGGGCAGAGGGGGCTGGCCGGGGCCTCGCTGCGCCCGCGCTGTCCCGGCCTTGCGGCCCGCCGGCCGGGGGCACACGCGCGTGCACGGCAATGCGGACCCGGCAGAGGGCGCGTCCTGCCCTGTGCCCGGGGCACGGCCCAGCTCTTCCGCCTGGGCTGCGAGCCGCCCCCAGGAATCCGCCCTCCCGCCCCCCGCACCTGGGGCACACGCCCTCCAGGCCGGCTTTAAGCCCAAGGCCTCCCCTGCGCCCCCGGGCCCCGCGCGGAGGGTCGCCCCCCAACGGAGGGGGCCCCAGCCCCCACCCTGGCAGGACCTGCCCGCGGGGCTTCCCACGCGGTGGCTCCGAGGCCGGGCTGGAGAGAGACCCGCGCCCCGGGCGCTGCCTCCTCCTGCTGCGCGGCCCCCCGCTCTGCTGCCGGCCCCCCCCAGATGCCCGCGGCGGCCGAGTGCTCAGAGCCCGAGACCTGCGAGTGAAGGCTTGGGACCAGGCCTCTCGGGCCGCCCGGCCCCAGAAGCCCTCCAGAAGCCCTCGGCTTGCCGACTGCGGACGAGAAGAGCGAAACGCGCGGAAACCGTCCCCCCAGGAGTCGCGCAGCCGCTAGCGGCGCCCGGGGCAGGCCGCCGACATCCTGACTCCTTAGGTCAGTTTCCCAGAACCTTCTCTAAAAAGGAATTTCACATCGCAGTGCGCGGAAGCGCCGCAAACGCGCAGCCTCTGTCCGCAGGACCCGTGTTAGACCTTGAAAGGAGAGGTCCATAGCGGGCGGCCCGGGCTGCGGCGAGCCAAAGGCTCCTCGGGAGGGGGAACCAGGGCTCCCTACGGGGCGGGTTTCCTGCTACCTCAGGGCCCTCCCAATTTAGGAAGCGATGCTCCTTATGTAATGAAGTTCTCATCTCTATTCTGAGGGGCTGTTTGCCCAATTAATAAAAGATCATCAAAATATCAGAAGGATACTTTATGGAAAAAGGAAAATACACGTGCTTGCATGTAATTCATGGAGTGTGCATGCATGCGTGTACTTGGCAGGTTCGCACCAAGATGCTGTGAGCACACACACGTGTGGATATAGGCCACAGACCAGTGGAAAGAGCCTCGTGCTCTTTCTCAGCCGGACAGCAGTTTACAGGGCGTGCTGGTTGATTCAGAGAGCACTGATGGAGTAGATCCTGGTAACAAATCATGTCATGAAGACAGTGCTGAACCAAGAGACAGATTTCTGCCGGGGGGGGGGGGGGAGTTCTGTTTTATCATTTCCAAAATGAAACTAACTACAGTGTTTATGATGGATTTTCAGATGCTAAAATCTGTGGTTCATTGATTTTTTACTGTAGCACTTGCTGTGGGGGAGGCAGCAAAGCAAAGAAACCGACAGCACAGACTGGGTGTCCAGTCAGGGCCCAAAGGCCAGCACCACTGCCCAACCGGTTGTTTTGGGTGCCCACACCCACGTCTGTGGTTCTCCAAACACTGAGGCTCACTCAGTGTCCAAACTCACTGAGTGTCCAAACACTCAGTTCCACTCTGACACTATGTGCAATTATTGCAGACCCCACAGGTTACCAGCTCAGACCCCCACACCTGGCCCATTTTGAGGTCAGTCGCAAGTGCTGGGCCACCTGCACTTCTGACTATGGGCCATAAGCTGGACAGTCCCCTGATCCCCTGTCCCCAGGCTCCATCGAACTGGGAACAGCTCGCAGAATTCAGGAACACTCCATATCCCCATTTCCTGCCTCATTATAAGGGATGTGACTCCAGAAAGCCAAGCAGAGTATCTGGGAGGGAAGGCATCCGTGCTCCCTCTGGGTGTGCCACCCTCCCCACCCTCCCTGCGTTCACCAGCCGGAGCTCCCCGAACACCCATCCTTGCTACGCACGGGTTTACACACAGTTCACTCACTGGCCTCTGCCCTTTCCAGCTTCTTAATGTTTATAACAAGCACATAGGGCCGACTGAGGACAAGACAGTTGTGCCTACAGTTTTCCAACCATGATTGGACAGTGGGCGCTCAACCGTGGACTGCATTAAATGAAATTTGCACCGATTAAAGGAGGTGATGGTCCCACTGTGTTGGGCTCTACAGACCTCTTCTGGGCTGCTTTTATGGAGTTCTGAGCAACCTGTTTTCATAGGAATGTGGAAAAATGACCAGTGACCGCTAGAGGGCAAGCTGATGATAAAAGGTCTGCAGGTCTGGCCCCCAAAACATGTTTACCTGGAGAATAGGCAGCAAGACACATGATAAAAGCCCCCAAATATTACATTCAGTTTGTAAAGATCCAGACAGCAGCCCCCTGACCAGTGGTAGCTATTTCAAGAAGGTTGATTTCTTTTTTTTTTTTTAATTTAATTTATTTATTCATGAGAGACACAGAGAGAAAGAGGTAGAGACACAGGCAGAGGGAGAAGCAGGCTCCATGCAGGGAGCCTATCATGGGACTCCATCTGGGTCTCCAGGACCATGACCTGGGCCGAAGGTGGCGCTAAACTGCTGAGCCACCAGGGCTGCCCAGGAAGGCTGATTTCTTAGCCCTTAGTGGAAGCCCAGCACACACAGAGGAAACTGCTCGTGTCTTAGAAGTCCAGCTTGAAGAATTGTCTCCAGGTAACATGCTAAGCACCACCCAAACCAAGAAACGCAGCGTTAATACCCAGAAACCTCCCAGCCCTCTCTGCGATACTGCCTAGTGGTATCACAAAGTGATTTTTGGAATTTATATTCCTTTTTTGAGGTTTTATTATTTGACACAGAGAAAGACAGAAAGTGAGAGAGAAAAAAACGAAAGGGCACAGGCAGGGAGAGCAGCAGGCAGAGGGACAAGCAGGCTCCCCGCTGAGCAGGGAGCCTGTTGTGGGGCTCGACCCCAGGACCCCAGGATCATGACCTCAGCCCAAGGCAGCTGCTTCACTGACTGAGCCCCCCAGGTGCCCCTAAAATTTCTATTCTTAGCATCAGTGTATGGAAGTTCCAGGTGCTCATATTCTTACCAATCCTTGTTTGCCTGTCTTCCTCATTGTACCTATTTCACTAAGTGTGCAGAGCTACTCGTGGTCATTTTAATTTCACTTCTGTGAAGAGTAATACTGAGCATCATTCTGTTTATTGCCCATTTTCTTATTCTCTTTTGTGAAGTGTCAGGACAAGTCTTTTGTCCATTTTTCTACTGAGTTGCCTTTTTCTTGTTTATTGTAGCAGCTGTTTATATATTCTGGAAGTGAGTCCTTTGTTGGATATATGTTCTGCAAACACCTCAGGGAGGTAGACCTCAGTCTGATATATTAATGGAAGAATCCAAAGAGAACACAGGTGGCCACAAATTAGAGATACCGAGCCGCCCTGCACTGGGAGGACGGCCCAGATACTAACATCCACACACTGGGTAACATTCTATGGTTAATCCAATCATGTCCATATCCTAGACTTCCTTTGAACCTTTGTACAACCTGGCTAGATAATACTGGTATCTGCTCATTTTTTAAATTCCTGTTGTATTTTTAAGGCCAGCTGGCCTCCTAGGCATGACCCTTGGTCCCTACGGCTCTGTGCTTGCTGAATGACTAAACTAGTAAGGCTTCATCCTTTTGCTGATGGATCTGTGTGAAGGTTGGGGAACTCAAAGTTTAGGCCAAAGCTGCCCCAGAGTTTCCCTTCTGCATGTGCAAGGAAGGCCTCATGTTCAGCCAGGGGTAGGTAGACTGCTAGGAACCCGCCCAAGGCTTTCATGAGCAAGCATGTCGCTTTACATCTACACAGCCCTCCAGACTACCAAAAATAATGTGGAAGTCCATTCAAATACCCAAGCCCATGCTCCCCAGATCTTCCTGTAAATCTCTGGCTGTTCTGTTGTTTGTCCTGATCAGAATCCCCACCTCAGCCAAGCTGTGATGTTGGCCTTCCCTGAAGCCACAAAGATCACTGTTTTTTGACAATACCCCACGCATGGATTTTTCCAAGTTCTGCTCCTCTGGCAGTGAGGTTGCAGGTCCTCACCACCTATCTGCCTTGCACTGCTGGAGCTATTGCTCCCTGGAGCTCAGGGAGCTATGGCAGCTGCTCCAGGCCAGTATGCCATGGATTCCACCATTTTCACCAAGACTTAGTAGGTTTTCTTGAATAAACGCGTCTCAATCCGTTGCATGCCTTTGGTCAATTTCCAGCGCTGAGATGGCTGTTTCCACAGTGTTTCCCATTGCATCGTTGCCCTTTAGGGAGAGGGTTTCCAGAGCTCCTCACTTAGCCATCCTATAAGCTCCCTCCCCTCCTTTAAGGAGGCTCTCTAGGAGACCCTCTAACACTTGGCTATCTGCAAGGGGAGCAAGTCCCCACTAGTCAGGATGGAGATACAGGGCAGAGGGTCCCAAGTGCCATCTTGGGGGCTGGCTACTATCCTGTCCTTACCTCTCATCCAGGTCACTATGATCACTCCTTAACTGAGTCTGTTCTCAACACAGCAGCCAGCAACCCTCTTGCATCTTATGTCGCTCTTCTGCTCAAAACCCTGTAACGGGTTTTCATGGCCGAGTAAAAGCCAGTGTTCCCCAAGGCTCATCTGACACTCACTGCCTTTCTGATGAGTTTTCTAGCACCTCTCCTCACTCACTCCGCCCCAGCACAAATGCTATGCCTCAGGGGCACTAATCAGATTCCTGTCCCAGGGCCCTTGCACAGGCTCTTACCTCCATCCAGGATGTTTCCACCCAGAGAACCATATGGCTGGTTCATTCAAGTATCAGCTGCTCAAACTGATCTCGGAGCACTCCCGCCATCTCCTGCTTTATAGCAGCACTCGACAAATCACCTCGTTTCCTCTACCAGAATATAAGCCCCACAAAAGCAGGGCGTTCGCTCTGTTCTTGCTCAAGTTACATGCAAGGTAAATATTTGTTAATGTCTAAATAAGTGGGCTAATGAAAATGGCTGTTAGGCCCAGCTCTGCCCTGTTGATATGGTGAATTATGTACATGAGAGAAAGGCAAGCCACAATGGACATCTGAATGGATGGGGGGCAGGTGGGAGGGAAGAAACTATTAATAGATGAATAAGAAAGGGCCATGTGGGGTAAGTCAGGAAAATAACTGTGTGACATGAAATAAATCATTCAGATTGGTAAGTCTATCAAGTCTAAAAAAAGGCACGAAGTTTAATTTGAAGGAATAACGTTACATAGAATTATACAAACTCAGAAATAAAGGAGGTTGATCCATGAGTTGAAAGGAACAGACAAAAAAAAGAAAGATAAAGAAAGAAAGAAAGAAAGAAAGAAAGAAAGAAAGAAAGAAAGAAAGAAAGAAAGGAACAGACCAGCATACTGTAGTTAAAAACATTAAAAGACTGAGAAAAAATACATTAACATTGATGAAACTACGGTGGAAGCTTCTCGGGGCATGCCCTCCGCATGGGATGAATGTTTCGGGGCAGCACATGATGGAAGGACAGGATCTCCCGGATCTTGTCCTGGCAAATCTTGTTTGCTGCTACCCCTGCTTCAAACTCTCTGCGTTCCTCTTCCTTCTGTGCTTCCCGGGCCTGCTGCTGGTAGGACATTTGCATCTGAAGTTGCTTCCTATACTCCTGGGCCAAACTGGAGCGCCTGTGGTATTAGAAATGTCCAAGTGCAAAATTGTCAAAGCAAGTGTTTGGATTCAAGTAGGGCATTACAATTACAATGTAACTTTTGAAGCCAAATTAAAATTCCCATTAAAATCAGGGTAAGGGGGAAAAATAGATGGAAAACTCAATAATTATTTATTATACAATGTAATTAAGATAAAGAGAACAAATATTGATTTTAGGGAGGGTGCTTCTGGCCCACTCAGAATACTTCCTGCTGTCTGGAATGAGTCCTTGGCTTCTCTCCATCTCCTCTCCCACTCTTCTCCAAAGAAGAAGTGACTTTCCTGCTGGTAAAACCAGGAACTGGCTAGTCTGTTTATCAAAGGGCCACAGCGGGAGAGAGCTGGAGCAGGTGGGCACTGTGGGGACTGGGTGGGTGAGTGTGCCTCATTCTGTTCAGTATGAACTACACAATTTCCTCCCTACAGAAGCCATATTTTAAACATATAAACCACATTTTAAATTTTATAGCGTGATTTTTTTTTTTTTTTTTTTTTTTTTTACTGTGGTAAAAGACACATAATGTAAAACTGACGACTTAAGGATCTGTAAGTGCATAGTTCAGTAGCGTTCAGGACATTCACATTGTCGTGAATCAGATCTCCGGGATTGTCCTCTTGCAAATCTGAAGCATTATACCCATTAAACAGCAGCCTCCTTTTCCACCATTCAATTTGCTGTGTTATAAATTTTACTACTTTAGGGATCTCATATAAGCTAAATCACATAGCCCTTGTCTTTTTGTGACTGGTTTATTTCACTTCACACAACGTCCTCAAGGTTCATGCATGAGGTGGCATCTGACAGGACTTCCTTCCTTTTACGGCTGAATAATATCCTGCTGTATGTATATATCACACTTGGCTTATCCATTCATGTGTTAATGGACATTTGGGTTATTTCCATCTCCTGGCCATTGTGAATAATGCTGCTATGAACATGGCTACTATGCAAATATCTTCTTCAAGGTCCAGCTTTCAATTATTTTGGATATATATACCCAGATATGGGATTGCTAGATCACATGGCAGTTATATTTTTAACATTTTTTTAAAGGCTAGTGGTTTTTTTTGTTTTGTTTTGTTTTTAAAGATTTATTTATTTACTCAGAGAGAGAGAGAGAGAGAGAGAAAGGCAGAGACACAGGCAGAGGGAGAAGCAGGCTCCATGCAGGAAGCCCGATGTGGGACTCGATCCCAGGTCTCCAGGATCACACCCCAGGCTGCAGGAGGCGCCAAACCGCTGTGCCACCGGAGCTGCCCTATTTTTAACATTTTGAGGAAACTTCATACTGTTTTCCATAGTGGTCATGCCATTTTATAACCTAGAAGCCACATTTTCTATTATCAGCTCTCATCAGAAAAAAAAAGCATGCCTATGCCTCTGCGGCAGATTCCATTTTGTAAAGATGGTCAGTAAGGTCTCCCTTCCCATATGTTCTTCTGCCATGTGACCCTCTATTCCCCTTCTGTCTCCATCTCCTTGAATCTGGATAGGCCCAATGACTATTTTTATGACCAACAGAATATGACAAAAGTGATGCTATCCTGTCCTAGGGGTGGCCCTTACCTGGCCTGGCTTCCTGTCTATTGGAACTCTCCCTGTCAGAACCAGCCACCAGACTGTGAGAAGCCCCAGCATATGGAGAGGCTCTAGAAAGGTGTTCTGGGTGAGAACATCAGGTGAATTCCCTGGCTATGGTCTGCACATACTGCCAGCTAAGTAGTTACCTTAGGTGTTGAGGGCAGTTGAGCCGTCAGACGAATGTAGCCCTGGTCAACATCAGACTTGAACCACATGAGGGACCCCATAACTCACTTTAAGGCACAACTTTTAAGCTATTCTGTTATGCACCTTTAGGTAGCTATGATACCTAAAGGTATGATACACGTACTTGTTTTTCTTCTCTCTCAGTTGATTCAGAAGTTGGGCAGGGAAGCATGTTGCTATTCATCAAGTCATCCCCCACCACCACATCTCCAAAAATAAACTTTTTAAAAATGAGAAAGAAAGACCTCCAGAGCAGAGACAGTAGCAGAAAGTCAGTAGGGTGGGCCAGAAATTATTGTTAGTGCCCCCAAACTAACAATGGCTCAGTTATATGAACCATACTCTTTCTAGAATGAAAAGGGCTTATTTCTATGTACCACGTAGGTGTAAACAGGAAGGGTGACCAGAGGAGCCCAGTCTTCTTCCTCTACCACACTGGTCATCTGAATTGGGTATCTTAGTCATCGGGGGAAAGGAGTGCTATGGTCCAAGAAATGTTGCATCTGCCCATTTCCTCCCCAGAGCCTGACTCTGGTGATCAGAGGGACCCCTGTTAGAGGAGGGCAGGGCTATTTCCAAAGCACCTAGAACATTTCAGTTTTCCCACCTCAGTGAAGCTACAAAAATTATCTTGAAGACATTTTGCACAGACTCCTATCCTCATAAGCCATTTATGCTGCTTTGTTTCAGTCTATTTCATGGGGAAAAATGGTCTTCTTGGTATTTAACTAAGATTTAATGTGAAGGACTATTTTTTTAATTGTTTCTAATTTATTTTATCTTTAAAGACATTTGTTTAATGTCTATCATCACAACGTACACAATAGCAACAAAATATAATTTTACCAAGATAGTTGATGCTTATTTTTATATGAAATTTTGTAAACTGACTTGAGCTTTTAAGACAAAGGTAATACTGATGTAAAAAAATGTCAATAATACATGAGTGATGGCACATTGTCCTCTCTCTACGTCAAAAATCGCCCCTCCCCCTTTTTTAGGTAAAGAAAACAAAATCATACCTTGCAAAATTCTCCTTCTCTACACAGTTAAGCTCTTTAAGACCTTCATTTATGCGTTCCTGTTCCACAGCACACTCCTCCTGTTCTTTTGCCTTTCGTTGCACTAAGAAAGACAAAAGTAATTTTTGGTAAATGATTTTCTTCAAATAAGACACCCTGGCATCCATCTGGGCATCAATGCCATCCTGTAGGCAGAACCTACAATAACTGGACTGTATTTTAGGTCAATAAGGTGGAAGTAGTCATCTTCATCAAGGCAAGAAAAGGGTTTTAGGTCCGAACATATATGATCTACACAGATTTTTTTTAAGATTATTTATTTATTCATGAGAGACACAGAAAGAGAGAGAGGCAGAAACACAGGCAGAGAGAGAGAAGCAGGCTCCATGCAGGGAGCCCAATGCGGGACTCGATCCTGGGACTCCAGGACCACGCCCCAGGCCGAAGGCAGGTGCCCAACCACTGAGCCACCCAGGCATCCCTACACAGATTTTTTTTCTTAACCATTTTTCATTGAAAACCTGTGATCAGACTTTTTCTTTCTTTTTTTTTTAATTTATTTTTTATTGGTGTTCAATTTGCCAACATATAGCATAACACCCAGTGCTCATCCCATCAAGTGCCCCCCTTAGTGCCCCTCATCCAGTCACCCCCACCCACCTCCTTTTCTACCACCCCTTGTTCGTTTCCCAGAGTTAGGAGTCTGTCATGTTCTGTCTCCCTTTTGATCAGCCTTTTTCAAACCAGGTTACCACCATTAGAACATTTCTCACCTTTCTCTTCTTGAGGACAAAAAGTTGTGTTGTCATTTATGCTAACAAGAGAATTTATTTATGACAAAATAAATATTGGAAGGGCAGCCCCAGTGGCGCAGCAGTTTAGGGCGTAATCTGGAGACCCTGGATCGAGTCCCACGTCAGGCTCTCTGCATGGAGCCTGCTTCTCCCTCTGCCTGTGTCTCTGCCTCTCTCTCTCTCTCTCTCTGCATCTTTATGAATAAATAAATAAAATCTTAAAAAAAAAAGACTTTAGCTAATAACATATAAGATTTCTTTAAATTAAATTTTAAAAACGTAAGTATCCAGTAAGGCAGGGGGCATGACAAAGAAAACAGAGTTCACAAAAGAATAAATACAATTGGGAAATATACATCTGAAATGTACATATCTTTGGTCCCCAAATTCATTTATAGGAACTTATCTTAAATAATCATGTATGAGCCAAAAAGAACTATGTACAGAGATAGTAACCTGTGATGCTCAAAAAGATTCAAGACAATCTTAAGGTCCATTAGTTGTACTTAGGTAAAATAAATCATGGTCCATTTTTATAATGGATATCTAGGCAGCATTACAAATTTTATAATTGGAGAAAAATGACCTTGAAAAATGTTTATGGTAAGTGGAAAAGGCAGACTGTAAAACAATATATTCAACATAAATCCTAATTTCCTATATACATAGTAAAAATACAGGATGTTGTCAATAGTAGCTATTCCTGGGTGGTAGAATTATGGATGATTTTGTTTCTTTGCTTAAAAACGGCCCCAGGGGATCCCTGGGTGGCTCAGCGGCTGGGCACCTGCCTTCGGCCCAGGGCGTGATCCTGGAGTGCCAGGATCGAGTCCCAGGATCGAGTCCTGGGATCGAGTCCCACGTCGGGCTCCCTGCGTGGAGCGTGCTTCTCCCTCTGCCTGTGTCTCTGCCTCTCTATCTCTCTCTGTCTCTCATCAATAAAATCTTTTAAAAAATGGCCCCAAATACCTAAATTTTCCACATTGTCTCAATATATTCTAAAACATGCATCATGGGTAAATACAGAAATTTTTTAAGCTTATAAGCTTTCTGCTCATTTTCTTACAACTCCACCCAATACAGGCTTACCAATTTTCATTCCTGGAGTGAAAAATCAACGAGCGGAACCAAGATGAGCTCTCTTTTGCAGAGACAACTAGCATGAAATCTAATGGTGCACGAATGGTAAATGTATCCATCTACCACCTCTTCAGTTCACTGAGTTGGACGTGGAGTGGTGGAAATCTGAAGGTGACAGTTCACCCCTCTCAACAAATATTTCTTTTTGTGACCAAGCACTTTTTGGAACTGAGGGCATACAAAGGGGTGCTAAGACAGGGATGTGAACGGAGCAGCCTGGGTGGCTCAGGGGTTTAGCGCCACCTTCAGCCTAGGGTGTGATCCTAGAGTCCCAGGATAGAGTCCTGCGTTGGGCTCCCCGCAGGGAGCCTGTTTCTCCCTCTGCCTGTGTCTCTGCCTCTCTTTCTGTTTCTCATGAATAAATAAATAAAATCTTAAAAAAAAAAAAAAAAACAGACAGGGATGTGAGCAAACCACAGTGAGAGCCCCAGAAAGAGGATTTATTATGAATACGGGGACATATTTGAGGAATGAGATATGTGAGCTGGCCCTGAAGGATTGCCAGGATTGCTCAAGATCAAAAGCATCGTAAGCAGAGAAAAAACTGCCCAAGTGAAGGTATGCAGGTATGGAGACACCTATGGAAAGCAAAGAGAGACAGATAAAAGGGAGGAGGGGTGTGTGCGCTGTACCCTACTTTCTCACTATCCTTTATAGTCACCTAGGGGCACAGACCACTCAACGGACATACCATTCCTTGAACCTTGAGAACATCTCCCACGTGATTGCTCAGAATCTGCGAGGATATAAAACCCTTCACACGTTTATACTCCAAGTATTAGATAAGTTCTGCAAGGCAGGGGTCTTGCCTTAAGCCTTTTTACATCCTTCATATCATTTTACATATAATACCTACTTATTTTGGTTGCTACTTAAGTTGAATTCAGGCCCAACTATATTATTATTATAATTCATTTTCTTACATTTTTCCTGAATTTGAAGTTTTCTTGTGCACATGACCTCATTCACAAGTTGTCTCCTTGCCTCCTTTTCAAGTCTCAGCTCCTTGTCCTTCTCAGCCAACTTCTTTTCCTTCTCTGTCTCTAATATTCTGTCCCGTTCTTTCTCCTGAGCTCGCTCCTCTTCACGCCACTGCATCACATACTGACGATATATCTCCTGTTCTCTTGCCATCTCTTCCTACACAACAGAAGAATTCCTTCACGTTGTTAAACTTGTAGGTGTGATAACAGTATGGAGGACAAGTTTTAAAGCAATCTTTTAAAGCTCCAATCCTAATTTTTTAGAACTACATACTGACGCATTTATAAATGAAATATTCCACCTAGGGTTTAGCTCAAAATATTCAAGAGTGGTGGTAGGGAATGGGTGGGGCACAGATCAAATGCAGAATGGCCATTAGTTGGTTGTTGAAGCTAAGGGAAGGACATATGGGGGTTTGTTGTGTTATTCTTTGTATGTGTGCTTTATAATACACGCTTGAATAAGTTATTTCAAACACTTTCCCAAAGTGTTTTTAAAGCAGTTCCCAGATAATTTTCAATTATAACAGCTTTATTTTCATTTAAGAAGGTTATGAGGGGATCCCTGGGTGGCGCAGCAGTTTAGCGCCTGCCTTTGGCCCAGGGCGCGATCCTGGAGACCCGGGATCGAATCCCACGTCGGGCTCCCGGTGCATGGAGCCTGCTTCTCCCTCTGCCTATGTCTCTGCCTCTCTCTCTCTCTCTCACTGTGTGCCTATCATAAATAAATAAAATAAAATAAAATAAAAATTTATATAAAAAAAAGAAGGTTATGAAATTGTAACCTGATAAAAATCAGTACTGATAAATCAGTACTACTATAATAGCCCTGTTTCTGACTAGAAGATGGTCACTTGGTCACTTGCTACTTTGATAATAAACATTCTCAGTCTTAGCTATATTTTGGAATCATCCAGGAGCTTTAAAAAGTACCAAGGGGGATCCCTGGGTGGCGCAGCGGTTTGGCGCCTGCCTTTGGCCTAGGGCGTGATCCTGGGGACCGGGGATCGAGTCCCACATCGGGCTCCCTGCGTGCAGCCTGCTTCTCCCTCTGCCTGTTGTGTCTCTGCCTCTCTCTCTCTCTCTCTCTCTGTGTGTGACTATCATAAATAAATAAAAATTAAAAAAAAATAAAAAATAAAAAGTACCAAGGGCTGAATCTCACCAAGAGACTCTGAGCAAATGAATAACTTTTAAGTTCCCAAGTGATTTTAATGTGCAGCTAAGGCTGTGAACTGGACTTTGTAATGCTGGCATTTTCAGTTGGCTTCTCTGTTGTTCATGGCATTATACCTGTGCTGTTCCATCCAATCTCTAACATCTTCAGAAAATATCATAAATATGGGGGAGGACTGGCAAGGCCTGAATTGTACACTTAGAAGGTCTTGCATTTATAGTCTCATACTTGGGAATAAATTTAACAAAAGGAGTGTAAAACTTATACTCTGAAAACTAAGAAACTGAAATAACGAATGGAAAGACATCCTACATTCATGGATCAGAAGCCAGTATTGTTAAAATGGCAATTGTCTACATTTGGTCTACAGACTCAAAACAATCCCTATCAAAATCCCAAATGGTTTCTATGCAGAAATCAACAAGCTGATTCTAAATTCATATGGAAATAAAAAAGGGCCAGTAAAGCCAAAACAATTTGAAAGAGAACAGATTTGGAGGATTCACATTTCCTGATTGCAAAGATATATGGATATGTGCTACTGGCACAAGGGTGAACACATAGACTAATGGAACAGAACCCAGAGTCCAGAGATAAACCCTCACATTCACCATCAATTGATTTTGACAAGAGTACCAAGAAAATTCTATAGAGTAAGAACAGTCTCTTTAATAAATGGTGCTGGGACAACTGGATAAGTACATGCAAAAGAATTAAGTTGGATCTCTACCTCACACCATACACGAAATCTAACTCAAAATGGATCAAAGGCCTAAATCAGAGAATTAAACCTATAAAACTCTAAGAAGAAAATAGGACCTTCTTGACCTTGGGGTAGGAACAGATTTTTAGATATAATACTAAAAGCACAAGCAACAAAACATAGATAAATTGGACTTCATCAAAATTAAGATTTTGGTACTTCAAAGGACACCATTAGGAAAGTAGAAAGACAATCCACAGGTTGAAAAGGAATATTTACACACAATTTATGTGTAAGGGACTTGTACCTAGAACATATAAAGAATTATTACAATTCAATAAAAAAGTAATATAACCCGATTAAAAACTGGGAAAACAACTAGAATATATTTCTTGAAATTTCAAATAGATTTCTCCAAGGAAAATATATAAATGGTCAATAAGCACAGTAAAAGAAGCTCAAATCATTAGTTACTAGGGAATGTAAATCAAAATCACAACAACAGATCATTTCAGAAACACTAGGATGGTTAAAAAAAGACAGACAACAACAAGTGTTAACAAGCATGTGAAGTCAAAACCCTCATACACTGCTAGTGGGAATCTAAAATGGGGAAGCCACTTTGTCAAACAATTTGGCAAGTACTTAAAAGCTTAAAGTCACCCTAGGACTCATTAATTCTACTCCTAGGTATCTGCCCAAGAGAAACAAAAACCTATGTCCAAACAAAAATCTACACAAGAATATTCACAGTAGTATTACTCATAATAGCCAAAAATGCAAACACATCAAATGTCCCTAGACTGACAAATGGATAAATGAAATGTGGTATATCCATCCAATGGAGTATTATTCAGCCATATAGAAGAAGAAGTACTCATACATGTTACAACATGGGTAAACCTTGAAACATTATGCTAAATAAAAGATCCAGTCAAAAGGTTACATAGTATATAATTCTATTCATAATAAAGTCCAGACTAGTAAATCTGTAGAAACAGAAAATATATTAGCAGTTGCTTAGGAATGGGAGTAAGGGATGGGGAAGAGGGAATAGAGAGAGAATTAAAAAGTTCTAAAATTTACTGTGGTGATGGTTGCGCAGTTCTGTGAATATACCAAAAACCACTGAAATGTATATTTGAAATGGGTAAGTGGTAAGTTATAAGAATTATACCTTAATGAAGCTGTTAAAAAAATAAAATGACCTAATGGAGAACAAAAAAACTCAATACCAAAAAAAAAAAAAAAAAGAAAGAAAGAAAAGAAAAGAAAAGAAAAGAAAAGAAAAGAAAAGAAAAGAAAAGAAAAGAAATCAAATAATCCAATTAGAAAATGGGCCAGAAGTACGAGAAAACATTTCACTGAAGATACACAGATGGCAATAAGCACATGAAAAGTTGATCAACATCATTAGATATTATGGAAATATAAAATAATAAAACAATGAGATAGCACTACACATCTATTAGTAGAGCTAAAGTAAAGAACAGTACCACCACCAAATGTTGGTGAGGATATGGAAACGCTGAATCATTCATTCATTGTTGGTAGGAATGTTCATTTTTGGTGGCATGGTAAAACTACTCTGAAAAAACAGGTTGGCAGTTTCTTAAAAAACTAAACATGCAATTATAATTGCCCTTCAGGGCATTTTTCCCAGAGAAACAAAAATCTGTGTTCACAGAAAAACCTGTACATGAATGATTATAGCAGCTTTACTGATAATAGCCATAAATTAGAATCATCCAGGTGACCTTTAACAAGTAAATGGTAAAAACAGACTGTGGTGTACTCATACCATGAATACCACTCAACCACTCACAACAAAAATACACTACTGATACATGCAACAACCTGGATAAATCTCCAGAGAGTGATACTGAACGAAAATGTCAATCCCAAAAGGTTACATGCTATAGGATTCCATTTATATAACACTATTGAAATGACAAAATAATGGAAATGGAAAACAGATAAGTAGTTGCCAAGGGTTAAGAAGGGGATGAGGACAAGAGGGAAGTGGATGTGACCATTAAGAGGGAAACATGAATCTTGGTGACGGGAATGTTCTGTATCTTGACAGTTCAATGTCAATATCCTGGCTGTGATATTATACTATAGTCTTGTAAGACATCATAGAGAGAAACTGAACTGCATGTGAATCTACAATTATCCCCAACTAAAAAGCTTAATTTAAAAAACAGTAACAGCCTCTGGTTTCCAATCTGGCACATAAAGAGCTTAGAAGTTGCCACTCTGGCATTCTAACAAGCAAAAAGCTAACAAACTTAATAAATCAACAATCTTAAGGGTGCCTGGGTGGCACAGTCAGTTCAGATTCCAACTCTTGGTTTCGGTTCAAATCATAATGTCAGGGTCTTGAGATCAAGCCTCGATTAGGCTCACTATTCAGCACGTGCATTCTTTCTCTCAGAAATAAATCTTAAAAAGAAATCAACCATCTTAGAGAAGTGGGCAAACCCCTGCCCTCAAATTGGAGAGACTGACAGGTAAATACAGAGTCACAGCTTACCATAACAGAAACCTATGAGCAGAAACTTCTATGGGAACCAGTGCTGGGGTATGAAAACCTGTAATTGATGAATTGCTAGAGGCTTAGTGTAGACACCAAGAGTTAAAAACTCTTAGGGGACTCAGTCATTGAAGGGTGGGGGAGACCACACGTTTGTGAGTTTGACCTCTTGAAGCTCCACCAGGTTCTCATAGTGAATATCAGAGAAAAAGTCTTTAATGTTTCCTGCAGCAGGAGAAGAAAAGGAATCATTTTGAAATACACCAGAGCATCCTACTCTTAGGTTTGCTCTCAGGAGAAACCATTTAATCAAAGCCTAACCTGCTGGAGTTTTATCCAAGCCTAACCTGGGAGAAGGGCAATACTCAACTCCAGGACCCCTGCACCCTTCCATGTGGGGGAAGGGAAACACCATAATCAAGGATTCCAATGATAAGAGGAGCGTCCAGATCCAAAAGCACCAGGCTCTCCAGAGGTGGAATTCCTTCCTTTGCTTGCTTGGATTTTTATCACTGGGAGCTGACCTCATACTTCTATTGCAGTTATTACCACAAAGGCTCAAAGCCAGCGGAACACACTAGATGAGGCCTGCCTGACTCTTTCTCTCTAAGACTGGTATGGTCCAATGGGCCTAATACTTCTCCGAGCATAGCAACCCAGAGGACCTAGATTTCATTTCCAATCTTGAAAAGGCCCCAACTGTCCCTAAATCCAGATGATTCTTCTTACTGGAAGACCCTCTCCTAAATTAACAGGGCCACACTCTTCCACTTTGTGGGGACCTCCCATACTATTCAGGAAGCCCTGGCAGGAGTAAACTTGATGTTACCCCGCAAAAGAGACATGTAACCAGACCCCCAGATTTTATAGTACCAAGGTGGCTCACAACACCAACCAAGGCCAGCCTTCAGGTGCCAAGCCCTGTAACCACCTTGCAGAGCGACTTTCCCACCTCCTGGTTCTGGAGCTCCCATGCCAAATCTGTAAGGGAAGCAATGTCTAGGACATTTCAAATAGCAGGGGGTCTTGCACTGGCAGCTCCACCAGTGGGGGTGCCCAACGATTTTATAATGGGACAACCCTGAAGTAAGCTCCTCTCATTAAAACAAGTGATTACCTCACTATCAAGCCCAAACCTAATGTTCCAGACACCTTCAAGGAGTCCCAAGACTCTGTCTTTCCCAAACAACTTCCCTGACCTATAGGCTTGGCAGTCTCCCAGGGAATTACCCCAAGGACCTGGCAGTTCCTTTAAGCTTGTCCCACCTACACAATTGGCCATCTCAACTCCAGTGGCCCACAGGGACAAAGTCAGATAACCAGACATTCTTGGCTCTATTAGACACAGGAGCCCAAGTCGCAGTGATTCTAAACTCAGGCGTGGATATCATGCATTCCTTTGCAAGGTGCACCTCTGCCAACCCAGTGGAGCTCACTGAGATCTGCTCAACTAGCAGTGGAGTCCATCCTTGTAGTTCTGCCCAGAGCCAGGTCTCTAGTATCTACAGTTGACCTGAACAACACAGAAATGCAAAAATGGTACAGCCACTTTGGAAGACAATTTGGCAGTTTCTTAGAAAACTAAACATATTCTTACCATATGATTCAGCAACTATATCCCTTGGTATTTACCCAAATGAGTTGAAAACGTACAGCTACCCAAAAGCCTGCACACAGATGTGAACGCAGCTTTAGTCATAACTACTAGAACTAGAAGCAACCCAGGATATCCTTCAGTAGGTGACTGGATAGACCATGCTCCATCCATACAATGGAATGTTATTCAGAGCTAAAAAGAAATGAGCAGTAGAGCCATGAAAAGAAATGGAGAATATTTAAATTCACAGCACTTGGTAAACAAGTGACTCTAAAAAGACACCATACTACATGATTCCAACTTTATGATGTCCTGGAAAAGGTAAAACTGGTGACGGTAAGAAGGTGAGTGGTTTCTAAGGGTTTGGAGTCAAGGAAGAGAAATGAGTAAAGGCAGCACAGAGGATTTTTAGGCTAGTGAAATTACTCTATGATATTTTCATGTTGGCTACATGTCATTTGACATTTGTTCAAACCTGCAGAATGTACATCATCAAGAGGAAACCTTAATGGACTTCGGGTGATAATGACTTGTTGATGTAGGTTCATCAATGGTAACAAACGTCCCCCTCTGGTTGGAGGATGTTGGTAGTGGGGGAGGCTCAGCCATATGTAGGGGGCAGGGAGCACATGGAAAATCTCTGTATCTTCTGCTCAGTTTTGCTCCAAACTTAAAACTGCTCTAAAAAATAAAGTTTACTTTTAAAAAGAAGCCAAAAAAATAGTACCTGTATAGGAAAAGCACAACACCCTGAAGAGTTCAATACAAATTTCAAGGAAACAGCCTGTCGAATACAAACTGGAATGTTTTTCTCTACTCTCTGCTTGGCAAAACTTTACATATCTTTCAAGCCCCAAGTCAAATACTACTTTCTGAAATGATGTCTTCCCCAGGTTCCCAGCACACTTAGTCACTCACTCACTGCCATCACAGGGCCAACCTCACGATATATGAGAGTTCTCCAAATTCAGAGGGTGTCAGAATCCTCTGGGGGAGCTTGTTAAAACAAATTTCTTGCCCCTGCCAAGATTTTGATTTGGAGACTGATTCCAGAGGTGATAAATTTCTATTTCTAACATCCTCTCAGATGATGCTGATCGTCTGCGGACGACGCTTGAGAGCAGCACAGTAGGTTCATTCTACATGTGGCTAGCTCCTGTTAACACTGAAAGATGAGCAGGCTATCTCATCCAGCACATAGTAGGTACTGAATAAACTTACTCTTTTTTGCTTCTTTTTATCAGCCTCTTCCTGTAAGTCTTGAAGGGCCTTTTGCACAAGCTTCATGTTCAAGTCCTGCTCTTCTTTGTATTCCTGCTGAATAGACTCTATCTTCTCCAGGAGGGCTTTTTGCAAAGCAGCCCTAATTTCCTGTTTTGTCTTCTGTTTCTTTAGCTTAGCCTGTTCATTCTCAAGTTTCACCTGTGCTTTGTCATTTTCCTAAGGTAAAACACAATAATGAAGATGATGTATCAGTACAGTTGGACAAAACAAATAAGTTAATGCATTTCACTTAAGAGATTGAGAATTGAGGGTTTCTTGGAGATATACACATCTGAATTTAGAGGGACTATGAGATAGAAAACTTGCCTTTTCATTGCTGAGTTAGCAACAACCCTTTGCTCTGTGTATGATTCTGAAATAAACGGTTGTGGAGTTCAAAATGCCGAAAAGTATAGAGAGAAATGACTTTCAATCCCAGTACCCATCACCCACTACCACCCATTACTAAGCAGCAATAGAAGCCCCAAACTGGAAATGTGCCATTAGCTACATATACTAAATGAAATCATACACATTTTTTTCTTTAAAAGTACTCCCACATTCCTCTCATTTTTTTAATCTTTTTGACCCTCTGGGCTGACTTAATTGCCTGGCCAACAGGCAGCTTTAACTGGGGCACCAATGCTGCCGGGCATTGTGGGTTGGTTAGAAAATCTGGGTATGGTATAAACTAAAGCATTAATCCTCTTGCCAGAGGCAGCTAAACAGTCAGTCCTGGAGGGATAAGTACTTGTCCAGGTGGGACAAGAAAGGATGTGGCAATAGTGAGGATGGTATACAATTCCCAATGTGATTTATCCAAGACTCACAATAGCCACGATCACCATGATCACTGGTTTGTGAAAGGACAGTTATAGGCTAGACTTTCCTATTAATGCCACGAACAGTAAATCCTGAATTGTGAGAGTTAAATGAAAATGTGAAATTCCTCTACCATCTCTAAGGAAAAACAATGGCTATCAAAAATGAAAGCCAGTGGAAGAGCACATTTTTTTAAAAGTAAGGCTGACTGGGATCCCTGGGTGGTTCAGTGGTTTGGTCCCTGCCTTTGGCCCAGGGCGTGATCCTGGAGTCCCAGGATCGAGTCCCATGTCCAGCTCCTTGCATGGAGACTGCTTCTCCCTCAGCCTGTGTCTCTGCCTCTCATGAATAAATGAATAGAATCTTAAAAAAAAAAAAAAAAAAAAAAAAAAAGTAAGGCTGACTACACTAGGAGGAAGCAACCAGCTAAATCCCCTGACTATGAGACATGGGAGAGATGGAATGGGACAAGGGAGAAGTGTTCAAGATTAACAGACCTAGGAGCAGTTTGCCGCATCTTGGTCTCTCCAGGTTAGTTCTGACTGTGCACCTGCTGTGCTGACATAATGAACTTTACGTATCCCTTTCGACCTCAGTTGTGCCCTGATTTGAATAAGAAACAGTCACCCTTTCTAAAGAGACTATAAGAACCATGTTTGGATTCTGATATAAATATCAAATAATTCAGATAATGATAGAAATCTGATGCTAATTTTAGATGATGAAATGGAATCACAGTTAATTTTTTTAGGTCTGACATTGGCATGTGTAAGAAAATGTCCTTAATCGTGTCAGGAGGTGGGGGGGTGGGTAGATGGGTTTGTTGTACTCTCAACTCTGTGCATTTGAAAATGTTCATAATAAAACATTAAAAAGGCTGGCATTTATATGACGTCAAAATCACAAAATAATAACGATGAATATATCAGTGGCTGCCAGGAGTTAGGGTAGAGGGAAGTTATTAATTATAAAGGAGAAGCTTCAAAGGAGTTTCTTTGGATAATGGAACAGTTCTGCATCCTGATTTTGGTAGTGGTTATTAAAATCTATACATGTGATAAAATTTCACAGAACTGTACATCTTCCCCCAAGGACCACGTGTAAAAACTGGTGACATCCAAAGATTTTACTATATTTAAATAAAGATTAACTTTAATTGAAGGTATTATACCAATGTTAATTTCCTAGTTTGTTTTGTTTTGTTTTGTTTTCAAATGAACTTATTTTTGCATGTTTATTTTGTATTCTGCAATTTTCCTGAATGTGTTAATTAGATTGAACAGTTTTGGAGTGTGGTCTGTAGAATTTTTTCTGTATAAAATCTTATCATCTGCAAATAAAATTTTACTTATTCCTTTCTAATTCAGATGACTTTTATTCTGTTTCTTACCTAAGTGCTCTGGTTAGGACTTTCAGAGTGGTGACAGTGAGTACCCTTGTTTTTTTCCTGATTTTATTATTTTTTTTAAGATTTTATTTATTCATGAGAGACACAAAGAGAGAGGCAGAGACACAGGCAGAGGGAGAAACAGGCTCCATGCAGGAAGCCCGATGTGGGACTCGATCCTGGTACTCCAGGACCATGCCCTGAGTTGAAGGCAGATGTGCTTAACTGCTGAGCCACCCAGGTGTCCCTTTTCCTGATTTTAGTTTAGACAAAAAGCTTAAAACCTTTCCCACTGAGCATGATGTTAGCTATGGGTTTGTCATTCATGTGTTGTAACTATGTTGAGATACCTCCTTCTATACCGAATTTGTTGATAATTTTTAACATGATTGGCTTCTGAATTTTTTCAAATGTTTTTCTGCATCTATTGAGATAATCATACAATTTTTGTTAATTTCTTTGTTTTTATAGTTTATAAATCTATAAATATAATAAATACAAAATGTTATATATGTGTGTGTATATATATACATATTTGTTATATGTATTATATGTGTGTGTGTATATATAGATATATATACATATTTGCTATATGTATATATATGTTATATATATGTGTATATATATTTGGTATACAGGATCTCTACTATTTTTGCAACTTGTGAGTCTAAAATTGTTTCCAAAAAATTTTCAAAAAATGTTTTGAAAGGAAGGTAGAAAGAGAGGCAGGCATGGTATAATGAAAAGTAAACACTTGGTCTTTATCCCTGTGTCCTGGTACATCGCTTCTAAAACCCTTGAGCTCTCTCAAGTGGTAAGACTATCTTGTATCCTCATGTGATGACTGATGGCTGTAGGCTCTACATAACTTCAGGGCAGGGCTGGTGACCAGAAAGACTGGACCATATGATTAGAGGGTTGAAACTTTCAGTTCCAGAGGGATCCCTCTACCTCCAGAGAAGAGAGAGGGGCCAGAAATTGAGTTGAATCACTAATGGGCATGATTTAATTAATCATGCTTATATAATAAAACCTCCATTAAAATGCCAAATGGAGGCAGCAGGGTGGCTCGGTGGTTGAGCATCTGCCTTCGGCTCCCAGGATCCTGGGATCGAGTTCCGCATTGGGCTCCCCTCAGGGAGCCTGCTTCTCCCTATGCCTGTGTCTCTGCCTCTCTGTGTGTCTCTCATGAATAAATAAATAAAATCTTTAAAAAATAAAATAAAATAAACACATGGAGGTATTGGGTACACGGTATGCCCAGAGAGGATGTGCAAGCTGTGTGTACTGTACTGCCCCCCATACCTTGCCCTATGCATCTCTTCTCTTTGCCTCTTTTACAATAAACAGGTTATAGTAAGTAAAGCACTTTCTTGAGTTGTATGCGTTATTTTAGTGAATTATCAATCTTAGGAGGAGTTATGAACTTCTCATAACTTTTATTGACTTTGTAGCCAATGAAGTGTGGGAACCAATTTGGACAGAAGTGTGGGTAACCTGAGGACCCACCACTTGTGAGGGGCCTCTGGAGTATAGGCAGTCTTGTGGGATAGAGCCTTTAAACCTCTGGAGTTTAATGCTAGCACTGATACTGAGCGTCAGAATTCAAATTGTAGGTCACCTTGTTGGTGTCCATGGAGAATTAGAGAATTGTTTGGTGTGAGAAAAAAAAAACCACCACACATTTGGTGTCAGATGTGCTGTGGGTAAAAACGGCTCACTACCTATCTTACAACAGAAGGAATTTGGGGCCACCATTTCAATTTTCTTAGAGAAATTAAAATATTTAAGACATCTTCCACTTAAACTCTCCAAAAGAGAACAGTCTCAAACCCAGGAAGGTTTTTAGGGTTCTGAAATATCTTACCTTTAGCACTTCTTACGGTTCTAAATTTCAATACTTAGGATTTCCCAGGGAAATATACATTTTTCCTAAATTTGGTGCTATTAACGTTATCAGTTGCTGGAAGCTTTATATTAAAATTGCTGCTTTTTTTTAGTGCTTTCATACATTTTCAGTGACAGTTCTAATTTCTCTATAGTAGGGGCAACAACCTTGCTGGAACAAAATGATTCATTTTGGTGGCTGCAGTGGAAGGGCCAACTCTAGCTGGTGTAAAGCACTTGACATAGGATTTAATCCATATCAGAGAATGAGGGGATGTTGCCAAATTACCACTAGCTCTCCACTGCCTATGATTATCACATTTCATACAACAAAGACAAGTCGCTTTTGCCTTATTTTTTAGATAAAGAGACCAAGTCACAGTAGTGATGTAATTTGCCCCCTGCAATAGGATGACACTGTTGGCTGGACTGGGCCTTGGAATCTAAGACTCTGACCAAGGTCTGTTGCCCTGTGAACGAGCCAGGCCATGAGGCAAAGTGCATGCTAGCAGGCCTGCAAACTGTGTACTATAACCAATAAGTGGATTAACCCCGTGACAAGCATTATAAAAGACCCACCACAAAGCGCGCCTCCTCCTCCTTCAGCTGCTGCTCGGCCTGCCTTTGTGCTCTAATGTTGGTGATCTGGGCATTCAGCCCCAGGCGTGTATTCTCCACTAGCTCTTTCTGCCTCCTCGCTTCTTCCACTTCTCGCTTTTCCTTGGCTAATCGGTCTTCCTCCCAGAGCTTTGAGAACATCTCCTCTTCCACCAGTTTCTGCCTTTTCAGCTCTTCATTAAAAGCTATCTGTGCTTTCCGCTCCTCGCACACCTTCTTCTGATGGATACAAAACAATTTGGTTCGGAGCTCCTCACAGCGTTCCCTGAAAGGAGAATTTTTAAAAGGCAAAATCCAGCCTTTCGTGAGACGTTGCTCTCTTCTAGGCACACACCTGCACAGTCAGACACTGAAGGAAGAGAAGTAAAAGGACTGGATGTAGGCCACCAGAGCTGAGAGAACATGTGAGGGCCAGCGGGAAGGCAGGCATCATGACATCACAGACAAAACACAGGCACTGGAAGTCAGGCCCAACAGGCTTTGAAACTGAGATCTGACATTTCTGTGTGACCCTGAGATCAAAAGCTTGACCTATCTGAGCCAGTTTCCTCATCTGCAAAACAAGTCTCTCCTTCAAGGTTCTGGTAAGGATCAGAGAAAATGGATGAAAATATCTGGTAAATAATAGAAGCTAAATAAACGGTAACTATTATTAATACTGTAGAGGAACTATAAGAGGCATGGATCCCTGTAACAGGCAAGTAAATTGAGGCTTTGGTAGGAAAAGGCCCCACATGCCTAGGAAAAAGCTAAGGGTCAGCATATCATGGTGAAGCTGCCCCAATGCCCCTGGATTCCTGGTGGAATCCCTGCCAGAGCTGAGAAAATAGCTCAAATGCTGCCTTTTCACACCTAGGCTTATGTCACCATTCCAGAAGAGATGCTCTTTCAGTAAGTCTTTAGACCTCATCCTTTTTTTCAGTCTTAGTGATTCAAATTTCCTCAAATGTTCTTCCTTGTTTTTAATTTAAGGGCTATGATATTCAATACTGTTTATACTTCAGAATTACTTAGGGGTATCTTTATAATCCTACTCCTCACTTCTTCTCTCCACTACTCCCAGACCAAACTTGTTCAATCAGAATATCTGGAGGCAGGATCCAGGCATCTGTATTTTTTTTTTTTTTTTTTTTTTGGAGTGCCTCAGAAACTTCTGGCTCTTTTAGATAAAGAGCCAGAAGTTTGAGAACCTCAGATTCAAAGCAACAGTCATAAACATCAAGTCTTCTTGGTTTCATCAATTCGGCACCAAGAAGCTGAAATTTGAGAATGGACTTAGTAAAGAACTTCAAAGAACTTTAGTTTCTAAGGCTTAATAAAAAGGTTGAGGTCTAAAATTGCAAGAGTGGTCAAAACCACAGAAATTGACATTTATCAAATACTGTTGAGTATTGTTCAATGTTTGATGAGGACTAGTCTCATTTTCCTAACTAAAAGGGGACTCTCTGTGAGGGCTGGGACTCAGGAACATATTTCGGGAAATATATTCCCCACAGTACCTACCCAATGTCCGTTAAATAATTGTTGGTTAAATTGATACATAATCATGCTTATTAGCAAAATAATTATAACTGGCAGTTATCTAGATTCTGTGAAAAGCTCAAAAAGATTACAAAAACTGAAATTGCTATGTTATCAAAAAAACAAAACACTTTAACATTGAAAAATGAATTCATCTATATAAAATTCATCAGTGACAGTCTATCAGAGAATTGGCCATGACAACTAATTAAAGTCCTTCCCAATCCTATGACTTATACTCCAGAAAAGTTACTCAATTAATGAAACTCTGAAGCCTAAGAATAACAAGTATGTCTTATGATATTTTTGCTTAAAAAAAAAAAAACATTCTAATTACAAAACTAATACATGCAGAAAAACTGGAAAATATAGAAAAGTATGAGGACACTAAAGATATGCTTAATCCCTCTACCCAGACATAACAGCTTGTAGCATGTTAGTGTATTTCTTTCCAGTCTTGTGTATGTGCATTTTTACTAGAATTGGGGTCTTTCTGTATATCTATATACCTATACTGGTATCTCCTTATATCTTAATTTTTCCACCTTACACTATTTGGGGAATGTTTCTTCATGGAGTCTTCTTAAAATAACCTCAAAACTTTGCTATAATTTAGTAAGCTATGGAATAGAGGCTGGAACCTATAAATATACCAATTTATTGAAATATTTCCTTATTTGATGAACATATAGGTTACTTCTGATTTTTACTATAATGTTGCAATGAATACATCTAAATGTAGCTCCTTCTGCTTATCTCTGATGATTTCCTCAAGGTAATTTAATTCCCTTCTTTAATATAAAATGTGTACAAAACTGCTGTAAGGCACTTGATGATGGCTGTTGCCGAGAAAGCCTGAATTAATTATATGAAGGTACCCATATTAAGCATTTTAGATCAGTAGATCTTCAAACTTCTTTATGTATCCTTTTCAGTAAAAAAATTCTAAGCACTCACAAACAGGTAGGATTATTATTTATAAATTGTATGTAATTATTACTATATTACTATGTCACATAACTTATTAAATATATGCAAAAATAAAAACCAAAGACAGGTGAGATTTAAATAAAAAATATCAAGTATTACCTCCCTGCATCGTAATGATTCACCTATTCACTTAACCTTGAGAACACCTGATTCAGGGAGTTCACTTTCATCTACAGATAGTGTCTTTATCTATTTTGATGATAATAATCATTGATAAGAGGAAAGCTTTTTGTTTGTGAATATTTTACAAAATCCTTTCACAGTAAAATCTTATTTTATCCTCACATGTGTGTCTTATAACTAGAGCAGCATTAACCCCATTTTAGAGTTATAGCAATTGAAACCCAGGGAACCTTAGCATCTTCCCAAACCACACAGCCAGTAGCTGTAATATTATTAGCAACAGTTACTGAATGCTTATTATTTGCCAGGCACTATTCCAAGCACTTGACAGGCATGAACTCTTGTAATCTTCATAACAACCAATGTTTCAACATCACAGCAAATTCATTCTTATTATTATTATCCCCAGTTTACAGATAAAACAGAATCACAGAGCAGTTAAGCATCTTGGGTAAGTTCATACATTTCCTATGTGCTAGAGCTGGGACTGAAGACCTGGCAGTCCGGCCCTGGAATTTGGGTTCTTTGGTACTTCATTATATCACCTTTTAGTAATTAACAGAGGCAAGACAATCCTCAAGCGTTCTGACAACACATCCTAGGATATTCATTTAATAAAAACACCCCAAAACAAAACAATGCCAAAAAATGCCTACATTAATCTGGAATCTAATCACTAACTGTATATAAATATAGGACACTTAAAAACAAATTCCATGATGTATCAAAAGTATGATCCATAAAAGAAATATTGATAAACTGAATTTCCTCAAACCTAAAAACTTTCTCTGTGAAAGACCATTAATAGGATTTAAAACAAAAAAAAAAAACAAAACTACAGACTAAAAAGAAAAAATGTTTTCAAACCACATATACTACACAAAGAACTCATATCTAGAATATATAAAGAACTCTAAAAACAATAGCTAATCCAATTAGAAAATAGGGAAAAGTAAGAGACATTTCACCAAAGAGAATATGCAGATAGCAAATAAGCACATAAAACGTTATTCAACATCACCAGCCTTTAGGGAAATGCCAGTTAAGACCATAATGAGATATCACTACATACCTCTGTTCTAACAGTGACAATATAAAAATCTGGCAAGAATATGGAAAAACTCAGTCTTTTATACATTGCTGGTACAACTGTAAAATGGTACAGCCATACTGGAAAACACTTTGGCAGTTTCTTTAAAAATTAAACATACATAGAAAGACCCAGCAATAGCATAGGACAATTATCCTAGAGAAATGAAAATTTATGGCCACATAAGCTATATACAAATGTTCATATTAGATTTATTTATAATAGCTAAAAACTAGAAACAACCAAAATGTCCTTCAATAGTGAATAATTTGCACAAAAACCTAAGTACATTCATACAAGGGACTACAAAGGACAAACTATTGATACACGCAGCAATTTGGATGGACCTCAAAAACACAATGTTGAGTGAAAAAGGCTAATCTCAAAAGCTCACATATTGTGTGATTCCATGTATGTAATATTCTTGAAAATGGCAAAATGATGGGGAAGAGAGTAATGGTTGCCAGAGATTGGGAGTGATGGGCATGAGACGGGTGGCTGTGACTATAAAGGGGTGGCATGAGGGAGATCTTTGTGGCAATGAAATTGTGGTAGTAAGTTACGTGGATCTACATATATGATAAAATGGCAGAACTGTGCACACACATTGTACCACTGTCCATTTTCTTCATATTGTACTGTAAGATATAACCATGGCGAGATACTGGGATAAGGGTATATAGCACCTCTGTACTATCTTGACAATTTCTGTGAATATATAATTACTTTAAAATTACAAAAAAAGAGAGAAATCATTGGCTATCTTGTCATTATTATTCATTTCATTTAATTACTAATGAAAATAATTTTCTTGTGTAGAGGAATGGGAACACTAGAAATGACCCATTCCAGACATCAAATATTTTAGGCACCTAACAGAAATGAATGCACATGTCCACCAAAGGATATGTACAAGTATGTTCATAGGAGCTATATTCATACGAGTCTCAAACCAGAAATAACTGAAATGCTTATCATCTGGGAAATGAATAAACTGTGGCATATTCATAGAGCGGAATACAAAAAGGAGAAGGAGACAGTAGAAGAGAAGAAGGAGCAGTGATTTCATCTTGCTCTATATATTAAAACTCCAGTTATATTTTTTATAATGGGACCTGATTATTTATTTATTCATTCATTCATTCATTTTTAAAGATTTTATTAATGTATTCATGAGAGACCCACAGAGAAAGAGGCAGAGACACAGGCAGAGGGAGAAGCAGGCTCCATGCAGAAGCCCGATGTGGGACTCAATCCCGGGACTCAAGGACCACGCCCTGGGCCGAAGGCAGGCGCTAAACCGCTGAGCCACCCAGGGATCCCCTGATTATTTCTTTATTTAATGCTAAACTAGTACTATTCTTTAAAAGATTATTTATTTATTTATTTGTTTGTTTATTTATTTATTTATTTGAGAGAACCTGCAAGTGGGGGGAGGGGCAAAGGGAGAGAGAGGGAGAATCCTCAAGCAGACTCTGTGCTGAGCACAGAGCCCAACACAGGACTCAATCCCAGGACCCTGAGATCATAACCTAAACTGAAACCAAGAGTTGCACACTTGACCGACTGAGCCACCCAGGTTCCCCTGTGGGGCCTGATTTAGCATCTTTGATCAAAATTTAACCCTTACCCTTCATTCTCATAAAGAATTAAAACTATTATGATGCTCTGTATTGAAGAGTTGGCAGTATTACATTAAAAACACTAAAAACAATTTGTTTTCAGATGAATTATAATGCTGTAGGATATAACTGTTTTTTATAAAAGGCTAACAAGTTACCTAACTAGCCAGTTATACAACTTCTCTATAAAGCTGTATACTCAGTTATACAAGATTTGTCTATAAAATCTGGAAAATGTTACCAAATTAATAGGTATTTAAAGAATACAACCACTTTTGAACCTCATTTTTCTTACTGTGTTGAGCAACATTTACCAGGGAGTGGAAAATATGTGAATGATCATTGAAATTCACTTGCTGGTGTCCCCTTTGTCCTTCCCTGCATCTTCTCCTCCAGTAGCCAGTAGGAAGTGTCCAAGTCCTACCAAGGTCAGGGGTGAGGCTCTATTTTACATAGGCTAGAAAATCTAAGTCTATTTCTGTCTTCATTACTACAAACTTTAAGGCTCGGGAAAATTAATATCTGTGGAACTCAAGTTACCCATTTGCTAGATGAGGACACTGACGAGTCCCTTCTGGCCATATGCATTACTACTATGGTTTGCTTCACCGCCCTCCTTCAGCAGTTCCCCAAGTTCTGGGACTTGCCATTCCCTCCAGTGTGAGCAGTTTAATTTACTTTGTTAGCTCAGCTGTATCTGCAATTTGTATGCACTATTCACTGAAATAGATTCTTGTCCTCTGGGACTCTACTAGGAGGATTTAAGGCAGTCTATATGATTAATAGCAAGTTCCTGGTACAGAGAGAGGAGGTGGCAAAACTTTTGCCTCTGAAACCATATTTTGACCCTCTGCATGCCTGGTTTTGCTGCTTTCTCACATCTATTCACCTTTGTATTTCTTATCTACTCAGATTTTGCATGCTGTAAAAAATGAACTCCTGCATTCTTTCTGAATTGTGCTAGACTTTAACTTGGGGTTTATATTTACTTTGTTACTTTGTTATACTACTTTCTTCCAGAATCCAGAGTAACATGATACACAACCTGCTGTGCTCACATTTGGTGACCTGATAGCCTAAGTGACATTCATTTTTTTCTGTTAAGCCAATCAATCTATTATTTAATCATAGAATCTGGCACAAAGCAGGAGCTCAGAAATATTTATTTAACTATTGAATGATAATGGCTATGATTTGAGCATTTCCAAGTAACACTTAAACTTTAAAAATCCCTTCTGAAGATAAAAATCTTAGTTACTCTAAAATTAAGAGACTGATAAAATGGATAATCTGGAGCATTTGATGGGTCATATCATGTGATCATCACTACATTAAGAGACATGAATGAAAAGAGGGAGCAAAATGAACATGCAATCCTGAAATCTATAATAGTAATTCTGGATGCTCACACACTCTTAGAAGGCATTATTAGAGGCAATGAAAATATAACTGAGGAATTACATATATAATGAAATCATAAATATGGAAATGCATCCTTGCTCTAAGAAGGAATATAATAAACTGAGACTTTTTAAGTATACCTTTGCTTTAGAGGTAAGAAATCACTCACAGTTTGTGAAATTAAAAGCCTTTGCCAAGCTCTTCATGATATAAAATAAATCATGTCAAATCACCCTTAGGTACTTCCATGCAAATCTTCCCTCTGTAAGGACAGGGTATTGGACTTAACTGAGGGCATAGGCTCAGAGTATCCCAAGATGGAAAAGGCAAGACAAAAAGGGCTGATGGAGACAACCACAGAATTGGACTGAGGATAGTGACGACTGAGGATCTGAAAACTGAGAGTCACTGTAGGTATGGGTCAGGAAGTAGATCAAAAGTTAAGGTGATCAGACTCCAAGGACCAAGAGACCAGGCAGGGAAACAACAAAGAACGGGGAACCAAGCACACATTCTGCACAGGTAGAGATGACAGCACTAGGCGGAAAACTCAACTCTACCAAAGATGTCCTGGGACAGGAACTTCCTGCCAATAGCAAGTCTGAGGTTAATGTCTAAAATTCAATAACAGAATCTCACTTGGTACTTCTATCCTAACTGGGAGACAAGCACAGACCATTAGAGTATGGTACTTACACAAACTCAGTACCTGCATGAGTGGACATGAGCAATGTGGTGGACTAAAAGTTTCCTACCATTTCTCCCCTATAAACCACCAATTTGGATGATTGGTCATGGATGAGAGTACCTTTGTGGGAGTCCAGAAGTCCAGTAGAGAAGTTACAGCACCAAAAGTTCAATAATAGACACATCAAAGAGAGTAAAAAACAGCTTCATTTTATCCATGTCACCCCTCTGCCAAGGTGGCAGAACTCAGTACCAAGAGAGATGCCCCTCAGGCCATGATTTCTCTCACTAGAGAAAGTGAAAGCATGTAAGTAAGCATTTAGACTTCCCCCAAGTAGCCCTCTTCTTTCTTGCCCCAAAATACTGAGGTGCATGGCTGAGGGGTTAGAAGAGGTGGGGAGCACAGCAACCAGGGCCCAGAAAGCATCAAGAGATGTGGAGCCTCCTAACTGCCACATGGACTCCACCAGAAAGCCCACCCATGAACTACTGGGGACATCTTGCCTACAGACGCACGAACACCCCATTATTCCATGGCTCACCCCCTGTGGCCAGGTCCTTTCATGTGCTCCACTGGATAGTGAGTGTGAGCCTTTGCAGATGGGTAGCGAGCATACATAGAAAGCCAGCCCAACTCTGTGAGACTGGGAGAAGGTACACAAATTTGAGCATTTCAGGGTATCATACTAGGGAAAACAAATGAGAGTCTCTTAGTATCTGGCCTGGCTTTTCAGGATTGAGAGAAGGTATTGAATCTTAAGAATCCTCTCCCTGAAAAAAACAAACAAGCAAACAAACAAACAAACAAGAAGTGAAGCACAGGCACATCTGTTAAAAGGTCTGAGAAAGCCTCAGAATCCCTAGCTGAGCTGCCTGATGAAGGTATTTCTCTCCAGAAGCATCCAATAAAGACTGGAGGCAGTAACTCCTTCAAATGTGAAGAGAGCAACACAAGACTTCAAGGAACACAAAAAATCAAGAAAACATGATGTCACCAAAGCAAGTCAATAATTTTCTAGTTATCAATCCTAAAGACAAAGAATTCAAAATAATTGTTCTAAAGAAGCTCAGTGAGTTTCAAGAGAACAGAGACAGACAATTCAACAAAATCAGGAAAATACATGAACAAAATGAGAGTTTCAACAGAGAGATAGAAATCATAAAAAAATAACCAAACAGAAATTCTGGAGCTAAAGAACACATTGGGGGATGCCTGGGTGGCTCAGTCGTTGAGCATCTGCCTTTGGCTCAGGTTGTGATCCTGGGGTCCTGGGATTGAGTCCGGCATCAGGCCGGGGGAGCCTGCTTCTCCCTCTCCCTCTGCCTATGTCTCTGCCTCTCTTTCTCTCTCTGTGTATCTCTGTGCCTATGTCTCCCTCCCCATGGGGAGCCTGCTTCTCCCTCTCCCTCTGCCTATGTCTCTGCCTCTCTCTCTCTCTCTGTGTATCTCATGAATAAAGAAAGAACACAATATATGAAATGAAAAATGCAGAGAGGACATCAACACCAGATTTGATCAAGTAGAATAAAAAAATATAAGAACTCAAAAATATGAAATTTGAAAGTATTCAGAGTAGATGAGCAGAGAAAAGCATTCTCCAGGATATATCATATGCTAGGTCACAAAAAATGTCTTAACAAATTTAAAAAGATTGAAATCTTATTATCTTTTCTGACCACAATGGTATAGAACTGGAAATTAATAGCAGGAACAAAGCTGGAAAACTAACAAATAATGTGGAAACTAAAAAACATACTTCTGAACAACCAATGGGTCAAAGAAGAAATCAAAAGGGAAATCGAAAATATCTTGAAACAAATGAAAATGGAAACAGAACATACCAGACTTATGGGATGTGGCAAAAGCAGTTTTAAGAGGGACTTTTACAGGGGGATCCCCGGGTGGCTCAGCGGTTTAGCGCCTGCCTTCAGCCCATGGCGTAATCCTGGAGTCCCAGGACTGAGTCCCGCATCGGGCTCCCTGCATGGAGCCTGCTTCTCCCTCTGCCTGTGTCTTTGCCCCTCTCTCTCTCTGTCTCTCTCATGAATAAATAAATAAAATCTTTTTTTTTTTAAGAGGGATTTTTATAGCAATAAACACCTATATTAAGAAAAAAGAAAAAACTCGAAAAAATGACCTAACTTCAGTTCAAGGAACTAGAAAAAGAACAAACTATTCCTAAAGTTAGCAGAAGGAAAGAGCAAAGATCAAAGCAGAAATAAATAAAATAGAGACTAGTAATATGAGAGGAAAGATCAACAAAACTAACTGGTTTTTTGAAAAAATTAACAAAATTGACAAACCTTTAGCTGGACTAAGAAAGAGGAGAGATGATTCAAATAAATAAAATCAGAAATGAAAGAGGAGACATTACAACTGATACTTCAAAACCACAAAGGATCATAAAGGGCTACTATGAACAATTATAAGCCAACAAATTAGCCTGGGAGAAATGGATAGATTCCTAGACACATATTAACCTATCAAGAAGAAATACAAAATCTGAAGAAATACAAAATCATGAAAAGACTAATAATGAATCAGGAGATTGAATCACTAATAAAAAAATTTCCCAATAAAGGAAATCCCAGGACTAGATGGCTTCATTGGTGAATTCTACCAAACATTTAAGGAATAATTAATACTAATCCCTCTCAAAAGTTTCCAAAAAATTGAAGGTGAGAAAATACTTCCAAATGCATTTTATGAGGCCAACATTATCCTCCCACCAGAGCCAGGCAAGGACGCTATAAGAAAAGGAAATAACAGGCCAATATCCCTGATGAATATACCTGCAAAAATTCTTAACAAAATACTAGTAAACCAAATTTAACAACATTTTAAAAGGATCATATACCATGATCAAGTGGAATTTATCCCTGGGAGGCAGAGATGGTTCAATATACACAAATCAATAAACGTGATGCACCACATTAACTAAATGAAGAATAAAAATTATAGGATCATGGCAATAAATACTGAACAAAAGCATCTCATGAAATTCAACATACTTTCATGATAAAAACTCTCAACAAACTAGGTACAGAAGGAATGTAGCTCAACACAATAAAGACACATATGCTCAAAGGTAGGAAGTTGAAGGCTCTTCCTCTGAAATCAGGAACAAGATAAGGATGCCCATTCTTGTCACTTTTATTCAACATAGTACTGGAGGTCTCAGCTAGAGCAATTAAGCAAGAAAAAGAGATAGAAAGCAGCCAAAATGGAAAAGAAGTAAAACTATCTGCACATGACATGATCTTGTATATAGAAAACCCTAAAAACTCCACCAAAAAAACTGTTAGAACTAATCAATAAGTTCAGTAAAATTGCAGGATATGAAAGCAACATATAGAAATCAGTTGCATTTCTATACACTAAAAATGAACTATGTGAAAGAGAAATTAAGATAGCAACCCCATTTGTAAAAATCATTAGTAACAATGAAATATTTAGGAAAAAATTTAACCAAGGAGGTTAAAGATTAATTCACTGAAAACTACAGGACACTGATAAATGAAACTGAAGACAGAATCAATAAATGGAAAGATAGCATTTGTCTTTGGATTGAAAGAATCAATATTGTTAAAATGTCCATACCACGCAGTGATCTACACAGTCAATGCAATCTCCACCAAAGTTCCAATGGAATTTTTCACAGAAATAGAAAAAAAAAAAAAAAAACACCTAAAACTCAGATGGAACCACAAAAGAGCCAAAGCAATCTTGATTAAAAAACAACAAAGTGGGCAGCCTGGGTGGCTCAGCGGTTTAGCACTGCCTTTAGCCCAGGATGTGATCCTGGAGACCCGGGTCGAGTCCCACGTCAGGCTCCCTGCATGGAGCCTGCTTCTCCCTTTGCCTGTGCCTCTGCCTCTCTCTCTCTCTCTCTGTGTCTGTTTGTGTGTCTCTCATGAATAGATAAATAAAATCTTAAAAAAAACAACAACAACAAAGCGTGAAGCATCACACACTTGATTTCAAACTATATTACAAAGTTAATTAAAACAGTATAGTACTGGCATAAAAATAGATACATAGATCAAAGAAACAGAATAGAGGGCCCAGAAATAAATTCATACTTATGTAATCAACTAATCTTTTACAATAAGGCAAAGAACACGAAGTGAAGAAAAATAGTCTCTTCAATAAGTAATCTTGGGAAAACATAATCCACATGAAAAAAAATGAAATTGGACTATTATATATACCATTCATAACAGCTAACTCAAAATGGATTAAAGACTCAAACATAAAACCAGAAAATATAAAACACATAAGCAAAAACATAGGTAAAAATCTCTGACATTGGTTTTGACATGATTTTTTGGATATGATACCAAAATAAACAAGTAGGACTACATCAATTTAAAAAGTTCTGCACAGGGATCCCTGGGTGGCGCAGCGGTTTAGCGCCTGCCTTTGTTTGGCCCAGGGCCTGATCCTGGAGACCCGGGATTGAATCCCACGTCGGGCTCCCGGTGCATGGAGCCTGCTTCTCCCTCTGCCTATGTCTCTGCCTCTCTCTCTCTCTCTCTGTCTCTGTGTGTGTGTGTGTGTGTGTGACTATCATAAATAAATAAAAAATTTTTTAAAAATTTAAAAAGAGATAAGTGATCCCTTGGCAGTCTTCTAAATCTTTAAAAAATAAAAAAATATTTATTTGGGGTGACAGAGAACCCCAATAAAGGGTTGGAAATGGCAAAATAAATAAATAAATAAATAATAAAAAATAAAATAAAAAAATAAAAATTAAAAAAAAAAAGTTCTGCACACACAAAAAAAGTTCTGCACAGTAAAGGAAACAACAAAGTGAAAAGGTAATAACGGGATATTTTCAAACTATGTATCTGTTAAGCAGTTAATACCTAAAATATTTAAGTAACTCATACAGCCCAGTTGCCCCCAAAAATCTGATTTTAAAATGAGCAAAGTACCTGAATAGACATTTTTCCAGAGAAGAGAGACAAATGGCCAACAATTACATGAAAACATACTTGGTCAATAATCACCAGGGAAATGCAAATCAATATCACAATGAGGTACTACCTCATACTTGCTAGGATAGCTATTATCAAAATGACAGAGGATGACAATCATTAGGAAAGATGTAGAGAAAAGGAAACCTTTGTACACTGTTTATGAGATTGTAAGTTGGTATAACTATTATGAAAAACAGTATGAAGATTCCTAAAAAAACAAAAAAAAAAAAAAAAAATAGAACTACCATATGATCCTGCAATCCCACTTCTGGGCATATATTCAAAGGAAATGAAATCAGTATCTCGATATCTGCAATATAATATTTATTGCAGCATTATTCAAAATAGTCAAAATACAGAAACATTCTAAACATCTAGTGATATGTGATAGGATAAAAAAACATGTGATATATATATATGATATATATACACACATCTATGTACGTACATATGCATCTATATACGCATACATGCATGTGTAAGTGAATATATATACATATGTGTGTGTGCACGTGTTGGTATGTGAAATGGAATTATTACTTGATATAAAAAAGAAAGAAATCCCGCCACTTAAGACAACATGAATAAACCTGGAGGACACTATACTAAGTGGGTTAAGCCAGACAGACAAAAGACAAATACTGTATTCTCATTTAATTAAAAAAAAAAAAAAAAGTTAAATGTGTAGAAACAGAGTAGAATGGTGGTTCCCAGGGACTGGGGGTGGGAAAAATGAGATGTTGGCCAAAGGACACAAACTTTCAGTTATAAGACAAATAAGTAAGTTCTGGGAATCTAATGTACAGTATGGTGACTATAGACAATAAGACTATTACATATTTAAAATGTGCTAATACAGTAAGTCCTAAGCATTCTCACTATACTACAACAGCAAACCCTCAGTGCCTGCATTATCCAATGATGTGTATAATTACAAGACTCAGAGGCACAACTACCATGAATACCACCTTAAGGCCATACTTTTCCATAAATTAGAATTCCTAAATCATTTTTTTTTTGCACCAACTTCAGTTTCTGTGTTCTTCTGATATAATTACCTGAATTGCTGGTCTAGTTTTTCAGCCACAAGATCCTGTCTCTCCTTTTCTTTCTTCTCTTTTAATAATCTTGTTTTATCTCTCATTTTATCTTTTTTCTCCTCAATTGTTTCTTCTTTCAACTGAATTTCAGTAAAATACCCACTTTCTTCTGATGCTAAAAGTTCACGTAGCCTGAAAGAAGTTACAAAAAAATTAAAACTGTCATGCCACCTAGACCATTTTTCTAATTGGTTTTTATTTGTTTTTATTTATTTGAATACCAAAGCACATGCTTAATCATAAATTTTGTAAGGAAAATCTCATTGCAGTCTTCTATAAAACAAGACTAGTCCTCATTTAAAGCAATACAGAATGACATGTGCCATATTTTATTTGATCTTGTACAAATTAGATCTATAACATACATCTTCAACAAGAGAACACAAACAAATTTTCATTAAAGTAACAGAGTATTAAATACATTCTTTTGCTTCCTATCAAATGTGGGTTATCACAAGTGAAAATCCAACAAGCAGTAGCTATTAATTTGGTAAAGCTAAGAATATCTCAGCCATGATCTATAAAATTACTATAAAAATTCACTTGATTTTTGGTCAATCTCCCATTTGGGTTTTGGGAATGTTTTATAGTCCAAAGCACTAGGTTTGTGAATCTTACTTATTTCGTCTTTCTTCAGTGTTGATAATAAAACCTTGCATGGCATCCTTGATTCTTGCTTTCACAAGACTGTCCACAAACTTGCGATCATTGTGCTGGTCCCAGTCAACTTTCAAGCAATCTCGCTCCTTTGACTTAATGGAAGCCAAAATAGCATGATGTTTCTGATGGCTGTGTTGGATTCTTTCCAGATGTTGCTCAGCCCCTTGAACTTTGGGAGGCTTGGCTCTCTGAAAACAAATACTTATCACTTAAAATTGATCCAAAATCGATAGCATACTTTCAATTAATCATTACCTCCACCAACACTAAATCAAATTGGATGTATGAAAGTAATACATCCTGCTACAACTGCAAAGAACTTAAGTGACTAAGGTTTAACATGTTTGAGTCTTTGAGCCTATACATAAGATGTCATCAAATCAATCTCAAATATTTCTTAAGTGCCATTTGAATAAAAATTCACGGAGTTATAAAGTTAAAATTTTGAACAGGGCTCTAGAGATCATCTAGACAAACTCAAACATGAAGTGATTTGTCCAAGGTGCTTCAAATAGGGTGAACCTGGATAGAGCAAGAATTAGAGGTCTTCTAATTCCTGACCTTCATCTCGCCCGCCACTATCCCACATTGTTTCTCAGGGATAGACAACATAGCGTCAAAATACTTTTCAACTAGAGGAGACTACTATCTCTAACTATATAGGATATATATCACAACTCATATAATGACAATAAAAAGACCTTCTACTAAGAAGGAAGGGAGGGAGGGAAGGGAAAAAAAGGAAAAGGAAAATGGGGGAAAAACTGATAGTAAAGCTTTCTTATTTCTCTTGTGCTCAGTTTAATGCAAGAATAGTGCTCCTGACATTTTGGGGTAACTTGAATTTCTACATTTCTCTTTACACAAAATTCCACTAAAAAGTTGGAAACACACCATTTTAAATATATATTGATACATTTCATAAAATCATGTAGACAATCTCTTTCTCATTTCTGTATTCCTAGCATTGAGCATAATGCCTCACCACTGTTGCTTCCCAATGTAAAGAACAGGAGAAAAGATGGGAGGGAGGGAGGAAAGGAAGGAGGGAGGAAAGGAGGAAACATTTTGGGGCAGGCTTGATGCAATTTCTGCTCCTCATGGTGCCATCATGAAATCCAATGTCTTGAGCTTTGTATTTTCAGCCAGTTTTATCAAGTCAACCTTAGGTGAATAGTGAGACTCCAGGATGCTGAATTGCAAGTAACAAAATTCTTAACTCATATGGCAGAAAGTCAATAGTCACAGAACACTACTGTCAGGATTACCAAAATACTAGTGTTAAAGTCTTGGTAAAGGAGTCTCCTGGGAAAAGAAAACAAACATTTGCAGATAACTTGATGAAAAGATTCAGGGTTCAAGGTACACACATACAGGTACCTAGATTTAGTTGAACAAAATAAGACATGGCTGAGGTGGGTTGGAGAAAGATGATGTCGGGGATTATATTATGGTTGGGAGTTGATCCATTATCAGAATTATTTAGAACCTAGAGCCACTCAATTAACAAACTATTCTTCTCTAATAGGTATGGCATTTTATGGATGCAGATTCAGTAATAATAAAGTAGAAAAAGGTCACAACTACACCTTGTTCAGGATTCAGGCTTCCAGTAGACATATGGGCTGAGAACCAAGCACCAAGGTCATCAAGAATCAATTGTATTGAGCTGTCAGAGCAGAAACCTGGTTCTGAGGTACATTTTGACTGAAAAGATGAATGAATGGAGGTGAAGGATGGTGAGAAACCCTGAACAGTAGCCAGGGATCAGGAAGCCCTTCAAGGCTTGGGGTATCCTGCATAGGACTCTGTGGTCAGGAAGGGCCCAGTGTCTGGAGGAGTAAGATAGGACCTAGAGTTCCCTAACAACAAGGTGATACCAATCCATGCATAGTCTTAGCATTACTCAAAATACACAGCTTAACAGAAATAAAATGTAAAACAGATCTATAGTTTAACATTTTCTAGTAGCTGCATTTTAGAAAGCAAAAAGAAACAGGAAGTTAATTTTAATAATATATTTTATTTAACCAATATATTCAAAATATTGTCATTTCAACATGTGACTCTAGGCACATTTCAAGTGCTCAAAAGCCATGTATGGCTAGTGGCTACCATATTGGACACTGCAACTCTAAACCATGCTAAAGGCAGGAGAACATAGAATTTAATCATTACCTTGTGTTTACAAGGTCACTGAAGGCTCTGTCACTCTAACATGTTAAATTACAGTTTCTAAAGAGAGTTTATAGTTTATCTTAAAGAACAATGTTTTACAGTCTAGGTTTGATTCTGGCCTCTATCCATTACAACTGTGTGATTTTGAACAGGGTTCTTGATCTCTTTGAATCTGTTTTCTCACCTGTCAAAATGAGTAAAATAAATGTGCTCCTAAAAAACTATTTTGAGAATTAAATAATTGGGTCCCTAAGCAGCACTCACCACATAACTGGTTCTTTACTTCTCCGTTACTTCAGACATTACATCATTTATTGCTTTCTCCCGTAGGAATTGTTCAGCATCAAGTCTAATCTCTGGTGGCTTTAATTCTTTCCCCACCGCAACCCTGCAATCACTAACACCCATGCTTCTTACCACACTCTGATATCAGAGATGCGCAACCCTGACTTTTCCCTTTTCCTCTTTATTCTTCTGTAAGCTCAAAGTATTCAATTAGCCTGCTTCTCTCTCTGCTTGGTGGTAATTTTTCCCCCTGTTCCTTACTGGTTCCCAAAATGAGTAATGGCACTCGAACAATAAATAGCCCAGCCCCTGGATTCTGTGTTGGGATACAGAACCCAAAGTAGATCAGTTTCTGTCCCTTAGGAAATCTGTCTATAATTACCACCTTGAACCCTACAGTCTGCAGAAGCCTCCAATCTACTCGTTTCCAGAACCAGAACCTACAGTCCTTGGACCCAGAGAAGAGGCAGCAGGTCTCTAAGTAGACTGAGAATTGCTATTTGCACTGTGGTACATAATAAAACTGGATCCTTCATTATTCCTAGTATTTCTTCCACAAAGTACCATCACAGACAGTATAGCACATTATTATCTACCACATTAGCCTTTAATGTTTTTACGCATGAACAAATTGTTTCTGCAATAAGATCATAAGAACAGTAAAGCAGGGATCAGACTTTTAATGAAAAATAAACCTCCCAGGGTCAGCGTATTTACCCCTGTATCTCCCACAGTGCTGAGGACACAGCAGGGGCTCAAGCAATACCTCTATAATTGCCTCGTTACACGTGAAGATTTTCTAGCCTGTAGAAACTAGTTTGCAGGAGCAAAGGAATCTAGGTGCATAGGCCAAGTGTCTGGGGTTCTGAGCAAGACCCATCAAATTGTGAAGCACAGGGGATCCCTGGGTGGCGCAGCGGTTTGGCGCCTGCCTTTGGCCCAGGGCGCGATCCTGGAGACCCGGGATCAAATCCCACGTCAGGCTCCCGGTGCATGGAGCCTGCTTCTCCCTCTGCCTGTGTCTCTGCCTCTCTCTCTCTCTCTCTCTGTGACTATCATAAATAAATAAAAAATAAAAAAAAATAATAAAAAAAAAAACAAATTGCGAAGCACAAAGCATTCTCCTGGCCTCCTACCACCCACCCCAGCATTAGAGGTAACCAGCTATCCTCTTGCAGGCCTGCAGGGATACCTCTGTTACAGCTGAGTTGGCACAGGAAGGACACTACAACTGCTCACAACCCCTCACAGTCCAATTCCCCTTCCTCCTATGATTTCCCTGGGAATGCAGGACCAGCGCAAGATCATACAGCTGAATCACCACCAGCCCAGACCCGATTTCCTGCCCCACCCCAGCCAAGCGCCCTTTCTGTGACAGCCACACCACAAGGGGAGAGACCTCCTTTGGGTGTCTTGGTGACTGAAAAGTCTCAGTATCCCAAGTGGTGATTCTACAAATGCAGCATCTAAATATAATTGATGCAAGGTGGGGGTGGGAGGGTAGAGGGTAGGGGGTTGAGGAACAAAGTACAGGAGCCAGATGAGTGGTCTTAGCTTTCCCTTTCAAAATTAGACCCCCTGCATCAGGCACTTGCTCCCCTAGAGAGCGCCCCGCGCTGGGGCCAGTTTGGGTTGGTCTGGGCCTGGAGTGCAGGGAGATGCAGAAAGCGGTAGGGTCCCGCACACACAGCCCGCGCTTACCACGATCACCACTTTGGGAGTGGGGCCCTTAACCTCCCGCTGTACGATGCCAAATCGCTGGCTGTACATTTTGAGTCCCTCGGGATGGGGGCGGCGTCCGCCAGTTTCCCAACCGTGGAGACCTGCGGGGGCCAGCTTCCGCAATGCAGACGTCTGGTTGCCATGGTGCACCCTGCAGGGAGAGGGGCAGGTGGGAGGGGCCGAAGTCGGTCCCGTCACCATGGTGACCACAGACGCTGGTGCTCGTAACTTCCTCCCGAAGCGGAGGAGCTGAGTCTGCGCGATCCTCACCCCGCCCTTGGCCAGGCCTCCGGCGACCTTGCTCCCTTCCTCTAGAGTTCATCAGAATAGCAGAAATAAGCCTCCTTACCCCGAAGTGAAGGCGAAGATCTAATTACATTCCAACTGACTGCTATTATATCCTGAAATCGGCCTAAAAGTATGAGAAAAGTTAGTGGATCTTCTGCGGGAAGGTTACATTTTGCGGCCATTTCTAGGTGAATCTTGATGATGGTAATAATCATCACAGGACAAACCACCTTATACTTGTGTTCTTTACAGTAACTTGCAAGGTAGTTCCACACATAAAACCTTTGGACCTCACAAATATCTTAGAGGGTTGGTTGATGCAGCAGGCATTATTATCCTCATTTTCCAGCTAAAACAAGGCCTGGAGAGCCTGTCTTATCAGCCCACCCAAATCAGTAATGATAAATCTATTACTAATAAAATCTTCCTACTGCATTGGGCAGAAACCAGAGCTGACTCCAGATACCCTAGAATGGGGGACAAGTCAGATGGGCTAAGAGGGCAATGACATGACCTGGCTGGGCAAAATAAAGATCAAGAGTCTGAGTTACCGTTCACAGTAAACCAGGGTCAGGACACGGATGAGAAACGCAGGTAATGAGGCCCTGAGAATCCGTATCCCAGGAAAGGACCAGGCAACACAGCTCAGGGAACCTAGAAGGGGCCCTTGGCACAGGTGGAGCCCACAGCGGTACTTTCTGGTCAAGACCAAGACCAAGGTCAAGACCAAGACCAGTAACTAAAAACCAATAAAGAATGACGCTTTGGTACTCTCCTTCTAAAGTGGGGGCGAGCACACACTAGTGCATAGAAAAAATTGGACACCTAGTCAGTCACTGACATCTAACAATAACCGAAGTACATCTACTGTATATACCGTCGCAGGGCCGTAATTTACTGTAAATTAGCATTCCTCAATCATTTGTAATCCACCCACTTCGGATTTTGTATGCGGTATGTTTCTACATTTGGATTCCGTTTCCTGAATTGCTGGTTCAGCTTTTCAGCCACAAAATAATGTCTCTTTTTTCTTTTTAATAATCTCTTTTAATAATTCTCATTTTGTCTTTTTTTCTCCTATAATGCTTCTTCTTTCAATTGCAGTTCGGTAAAATACTCATTTTCATTTACTGCTAAGAGTTTACGTAGCCTGAAACAAACAAAAAAGAAAGAAATTAGAGGTCGTCTCGGTTCCCTGGACAGAGTCCTGAGAGAGTTCCTTGATCTTCGAGTCCCACGGGCGACTGGCCCACCAGGTGGTCTGGGTGGAACTACCCCTCACACCACACCCTTGGGAAGGAAGGGAGGCAAAGCAAAGGCCCTCGGTCAGGCGCAGGGTTTGGGAAAAGCAGCCGAGATACAGGAAAGCCCGTCGGGCACCCCAGAGGTCGTATAGCCTGGAGGATCCCGTTGAAATGATTTCTGCAACAGGGGAAGCTGACCCTTGGCGACACTTTGCTGACTTGAACGTCCCAGCGTCGGTCCTGAGCTCGTCCTGTTGCACCCTCACCCCTGGCGCGCCCCATAATTTAACTCCGGTTCGGTTTTGCCTGTTTTACCTCTACGTGGAGAAGAGTCGGCTTTCCTCCCAGACCCGCCAAGGATTGGTGTCTCGGTCGGGTGGAGGCCACGCCCCGGGGCCCGCCCTGGCCAGGGTTGAGGGGCTGCGCGACTCCCGAGCCGGCGCCCCCTGGCGGGCCTACTCGGAGGGTGGAGGGGCGGGGCCGGGACCAAGGGCCAGCACCGTTAACCTCCGCCCTCAGCCAAGCCCCAAGGCCTAGACCAGGGATTGGCCCAAAGTCCTTGGACAGAACCTGACCTTGACTGGCCACCCACCATCCCACTTTCTCAGCGTCAACATGGTTACCACCATCAAGACACTCCCCCCCAAAACACTAAATATATGAAACAGTAAACGGGACAATAAAAATTATTTTAAAATAATTTTAAAATAGAACAGCTCAGAGATAGAAACTATTTATATTATTTCCAATTCCTATTGTGGCCCAACAAGGTTCACACAAGGGCTGTCCTCCAACAGTTTCCTGAATTCTATATTTTCACCATTAAATTCCATGATAAAGTTGGATATCCATTCACCACTTGTAATACATACTGATGTATTTAATAAAATTGCATGGACTATATCTTTTTCATTCCTGTATCCCAGTATCAAGTACAGTGCCTACCATAGGCCAGGTTCTCAATACTTGAATGAATGACACAAAAATAGCCGAGACCAGCCATTTTTTTCTGGGTGGGCTTGACAGTATCTCTGTACTTGCTGGGGTCACCATGAAATCCATGGTCTTCAGCTTTGCATTTTCAGCAACGTAGCTTTATCAAGTTATCCTCAGGTGAGCAGTGAGACCCTTGGGAGCTGATTCATGGCAGGGTGGCTTTGTAATGTGTCACCTTGACTAGGCTACACTTCCCAGAACTCCCTTCCCAGTATGCTTCCGGTTAGGATGGGCCAGAGACATTTTGCATGATAATTGGAGGACAGAAGTGAAGCAGCAGCATACTGTTTTTACACTCGGAAGGTTGGTGCAGGCGCACCAGGCACTGTTGCAGTTCACACATGTTGTCACTTATCTGCTGGCTCACCTCGTTGGGTGTGGGCAGCAGTGAGGCCTGCAGCCAGGCCTGCAGCTGCTCCACTTTCCCTGGGATCTTCCTTCAGCTTCTCTAATTCCTGGGCCAGATGAGTATTTAACTCTGTGATGAAGGGCACCAGCTTCTTCTGCAGGACACCCACATCATCGAAGTTGGAGGTGGTGAGACACTGACATGGGTTCCAGGCCATCCTCGCTGGTTCCAGCTCGTTCTCGTGCACGCCAAAGTGTCCTCCATCTCCCACACTTTACATCCATCTTCCCTTCCCGATTGCCTGCCCTGCAGACTTCAAGCTCCAGCATTAGATGCAAAGACAACAGCCTTACAGAGACTGTTTATAATCAGCTCCCACTACTGCATAAGCTCAAATCCCTGTAAGTCCCTTAAAATATACATATATATATACATATATATATATAATCTTTATATCAGTGGTGCTGTTTTTCTGATTGTACTGTGATACACACTGTAACCAGGCTCTTAAGAGGAGTCTGAATGCCAATCAAATAAATTTCATTTAGGACATCATAGAATACTAGTGTTGGATGGCTGGGTTCTGAGGAGAGCAAAAACAATGATCAGAAAATTACCCAGTCTCGACTCTGGCTCAAAAACATAAGACAAAGGAAGGGGCAGAAGAGGGTAGCAAAAAGGGTTAACGGTGAGGAAATGTCTAGTCTACATCTGAATTCTCTAAAGCTTCAAGGCTGGGACTAGAGTAGGGCAGGGGAGATACAAAGGCTACAAAATTTAAGCAGCATGCACTCAGTCATAGTCCTGTAAAGCTAACTATATAATGAACCCCAGATCTAGACTTTTTGGCACTTTATAAAGAACTGGGAAGTGAGGCAGGGCTGAGTCAAGACGCCCTTATGCAGGACTCCTAGTAGAAGAGGGACCGAGGGCAGAAACCAAATGCAAAAGTCATCAAGGGGTAGGGAAGGCAAGTTGTCAGCAAAGATGAGCCAGGCCGGCAGCTTTACTTCCAAAGACTGCTTTGGCTGAGAATGAGGGCAATAAGCAAAATGGACAGTGAACCCTGGGAAAGGACATCCTTTAGTGTTTTGAGAACTCTTATGCAACATTCAAGGCCTCACAAGAACCCACCAGTCTCTTGAATGCATGGGTGCTGTGACAAAGTGACCCCAATCACACAGCCTTGGCATACCCTAAAACCATGCTAAAGGCAGCAACGTAAGAGATTTGTTCTGTTTAGTGACCCACCTTGCGTTCAAGGTCACTGGAAACTTCTGTGACTATAATATTACACATTATCGTATTTGGATTACAGCTTAGTTTGGTGGCTTAAAGAACAAAGTTGTAAAACTTGGGTTTTATTGTCTAGGCTTACTGATACTAGCTGTCTGACACTGGATAAATTATTTAATTTCTTTGAGTGTTTTCCCATATGCAAAAATGGGCAAAAATCATCGTATTCCTAAAAAGATTTGAGTTTTAAATAAATTAGATCAGTAGAAGGAACTAACCAAATAGCAGTTCCTTTCGATTTATTCACATTACATTTTCCAATGCTGTCTCTCTGAGGAAATTGAAATGTTCAAAAACACTGCCAGGTCTCATTCAGAAGCCACTGAAAAATTATTTACGAAGATGGCTTGTACAGGCTCTCTTCTGGTGACTTTTACATCCCCTCTTCACTCCACAGATCCCCCACCTGTAATATCCACACTTATCACAGTCAAGCTCCTGGGATTTGCACCAGTTGGAGCAGATGCAACAACTTTCTATTCTTTCTCTTCCTTTCCTGCTTACTTTCCTCTATTAGCTCGTAGTACTGAATAGGCCAGCTTCTCTGGTTTGGTGTAGGTTTTTCAAGTTCCTATTGAATCCTACATAAGACCCCTTGGTCTACAGTCCAGCCTGAGTAGATCAGTGTTCTCTCATAAAGCCAGTCTGTAAATATCACCTTGAATCCTAAAGTCTGCAGAAGCCTCCAGTCTACTGCTTTCTAGCTCCAGGTTTTTTAAGGTCCTTGGACCTAGAGAAGAGGGAGCAGGTCTGTATGTTGAATGAAGTTTGCTCTTTGCAAAATGGAGCATCACAAAACCATTTCCTAGTATTCTGTGCCCACCATTGATTTCCCCATAATTATCCTTCATCTATCTTCTGGCTTCTAAAATATTCCACCATAAACAACCTAAGACATCGTTATCTTCTCCATTAACGTGTAACAATTTCACACATAGGGAAATTATTTCCTTAGATAATAAGCTCCCTGAAAGCAGGGATCCATGTCTCCTGAAAGGTCATTGTATTCACCACTGTATCTCTCACACTGCAGTGTACCTAGCAGGTACTCCATTAATACCTCTGGTATTGCCCAAGGCAGATGGGAGTTTCTGGCCTGCATGACTAGTTTGTGGGAACAAAGGAATCCAAGTGCCTAGGCCAACAGCTTATGTTGCCTGTGTCTCAGCCTATGTGCACAGCCTGTGATCAATCTGCAAGAAGTAGCATTCCCCTGTCCTCCTCCCACCAGCCCTGCCCTTAGGGGCAGCTATCTCTTTTGCCAGGTCTTCAGCGACAGTTCTATGCAGCACCTAAAACTGTTAATAACCTCAGTAGGCTCAGGAAAGACTCACAAAACATAGCCCAATCCTTTCCACAAAGGCTGTTTTAGAAGATAGAGGACTAGCCTGAGATTTCACAGTTGCATGTGGACCCAGATCAGAGGCAGTCACAGGACCCAGATCTACTGCCTATCCACCACTGTCCAACCCATCTGTCATCTCTTGGAGACTCCAGAGACCTTCAAGACCCCAAATGATGATTTTCTGAATAAAAATTTATATATTAAAACTGACCCCTTCTGGATTTTCTTAGGAAGCTGTGGACCAGGCTTTTATCTCTTTCTTTCAAATCTCATCGCAAGGCATCAAGTCCTCACCCTCCACTGACCCCTGTTCCCCTGCCACCCCCACCCTTACCTCCCCACATACCCAAGGAAAGCCCTGACTTGAACCTCAGGAAAAATCTCTAGGGTTCTGCACACAACCCCTCACTGCTCATGATCATCACAGTGATATGAGCATCACACCAAATTACTGATTCTACTTTTAAAACTCAGGGCCCATGTGTGACCAGCACCAACCACATACCACCCCTCATTGTGCGGGGCACACCTTGGCAACCAGACTGCTGTGTCCCGGAGGCGGGTTCCACCCAGGCTGAAAATCTCCGTGATCTGGGAAAGAATTAACATCATGGGTCATCATGGCCAATGAGGCTAAAGCAGGGTCAGGGCAGGGTGAAGTGTCCCCCAGCACTGACCACGGGTGTGCCAGCCCCTCCTGCCTCCTCCTCTGGGGCCGAGTCGGAGGCGGAATCATTCTTGTTCTCTTCCTCCTTGTCCTCCTCAGGGTCCAGTGGCTCTTGCTTCACAGGTGGCAGGCCTGGGTCTACTGCCTGGGGGAGGTGGGAAACAGGCAGGAGTCAGAAGGGCAGGGTGGGCCTAAGGAAAGAGTCTCTCATCAGCCAACCTGTCAGTGTACTGACAAATCCCACTCTGTCACACTTCAGACCAGAAAATCCATCTCTAAGCCTATAAACCTTTCCCATTCCTCAGAGAATTCCATTTTTCTGTTAGCTGGACAGCAAAGCAGGCAGTTAGTTGCCTGGGGAGGGTGGGACATCTGTCAGACAAGTGGGGTAATTTTATGGTGAGGCTGCAATCAGCACATCTACTGCTCTGCTCCAAGAACCAGCATCACAGCTCACCATCACTCGGCTCACAGACCACCCATCACTGACCCCCACCTTGCTGGGGCAGCCAGACAGCAATACAGGAGAAGTCAGGATGGCTGTGCCCGGTGTCCAGTCTTCCTGGGCATCCGCCTTCTCTTGCTTCACCTGGGGTAAGGCCACAACCCAACTCAGGCCAGGGCACTGGGCCTCCTGTGTGAAGGAGGATTGTAGCAGACTTGGTCCCAGCTTTCTGGCACAAGGCTGGGTAGGGCTAGGAAGGGCAGGATAAGACGAGACCCTCACCTGCAACAGGGCTTCTGTGGAAGTTGCAGCAGGGCCAGGCACCTGCACAGGACTGCCTGCACCTTCCCGTAAGAACACAAGGTCGGTGCCAGGTGGGGGGAGCACAAAGCCACTGTCCGTTTCCTGTTTAACTGGAGTCTGGGCACAGCCTGATCGGGCTGTGGGTGTAGTCAAGGAGGTCTTCAGTATCTGGCCCAGACGAGGCCGTCGAGTAGAACCAGGTCTCTTTCGACGAGAGTAAGATGGTGGTGGCCCTGCCCCATCCTCAGATCCTGCCCAAACGCTAGGCAGCAGCCGCTTCTGAAGAAAGACAGGATGTTATGGCCACCTGGTGCTATGACCAACTATACCACCCTGTCCTGACAAATGTGCCTGCGGGTGCTCATTAGTGCTGGCACAGAATCTGCTTACCCATGAGGCCCTCATCATCGAGCCTGCTGGTCTCCTGTTAGCAATGCCACTGACACCCAGATCCTTCATTTGCCAATCTTTGGCTGAACCTATTGCCTCGCTTACTCCTCTGAAGACACAGAACCCAACTGGACTGCCCCACTCAGCTGCCGGACCTACCCACCACTCCCAGGCACTGGAGGCCCTGGATCAACTTGGCCCACCCACCAACCTATCCTGCCCCACCCACCATGGCAAACTGTAGGCATTGGCGCCAACGACACTTCTGGCGCTTCTGGTTGTTGCCCCCAAATTTGGGCTTGTCACAGCAGAAGTCGCAGTGACCACAGTCCATCCGGCGTAGGCAGGCAGCACAGGCCCCACACTTGCGGTTCTGCCGGCGGTTCGTGAAAGGCTGCTGGGGGGACAGGCAAAAGGAGGGTGCTATTACTGACAGTGCTGTTCCTGTTGCTCCTTCACTAGCCCCATCGGAGGAAACAGGCTGTGCGTTGGTCTTAGTCACACCTCAGCATCTGCGAGTCCAACACCAGGCATTATCACTGTACTGGATAGTGCCCAGTACTGTCAGGATGGTGGCTGCTCCAACACAGTATCTGTCACGTCATCTGCTAGACCAGTGGCTATTAAGACAATGTCTCTGACCCCCATTTCCAGCAGAATTTTGCTGACCCTCTGTAGCTGCCTCCGTTGTGCCTGCTGTACTTGCTCAGCCTATGTGAAATCCATTCACTATGCTATCAGCCCCACCAGAGTTGATTTATCTGACCGTTAAGTACTGTTGCTGCACCTGTCGATCCCATGTTAGCCCCTCCCCCACTGTCTGCTCACCCCATACTAGTACCCGTTACTGTGCCTTGCTGTTCCCCTATTAGGCCCATTGCAGCAGCTGCTTCTTTGGGCTTAACCAAGTGCCCTGGGAGGGTCTAGGCTTGTCCAGGTAGGGTGGGGCCACTCACTAGCTCGTCCTCGTCTACACAGTAATAGATGAACTCGGCAGGTGGCGAGGGGGCCAGGGCTCTGGGGTGCTGCAGAGGCAAATGGGGGGGTCAGGGCAAGTACTGGGTAAGGATAAGGTTGTGCCTTCCCCCTGCCCACCAGGGCCTCACCAGCTCTGGGGACTCTGGAGGCTGTGATGGGGGAACTGGAGGCAGTGGCTGGGTTCGGGGGCACCGCCGGGCAGCCATCTTGGAGTCACAGCCTCCTCTACGGCGGCTACGTTTACTCTGGGAGAAAGTAAGAACATAGTTTAGGCTTGGTGGCATCAGCAGACACAAAACCCCACCACCACCCCTAAGAGGAGTGCAGAAAGCATGCGTGGGACAGGAAGGCAGAATGTGGGGTGCAGCACTCACAGCAGGGGGAGCCACAGCTAGGGGAGGACGTCGTTGACATCGCTGATGGTGGCGACGGAGACGGTGGGCAAGGTGCTGGCAGACAGGGGCAGGTAGGTGGGACCAGGAAAGTGAGCATGGGGTGGGGGAAAAAAGAAGACATGAGGTGGGCAAGGTTGGGAGGAAGCAGCAGCAGCAGCAGCAGCAGCAACTTTAATAGCAAAATGAGTCCTGCCTCACCCCTGCCGTACCAGCACTGGCCCCTCCAGCCTAACTCACCCGTAAGCAGCGCCGCTGGACGCACCTCCACTGGCGCCTGAGACCAGGGCGGGGAGGGCGAAGGCAGACTCGACAACGGCCACAGTCCTCTCGTGTCTGACAGCCCCGGCACACTCCACACCCTCGGCTCTGTTGGTGGGTGGCAGAGGCATGATGTGTGGGGCCAGAGCCATGAGACCCAGGGGACAGGCTGAGCCTCGGGCTCACCCCACCTGCCCAACTCACCCTTTCCACAATCCGGAGGCACCGTCTCCGCTCACATTTGCAGAACAGCCCCGAGGCCACCTCATGGGGCAGCTGCAGAAGGCAGGTGGAGCAGGCCCCGCAGTCCTCGGTTACCCGGCAGGCCGCACACTCCCCGCAGCCCACACGCTGCCAGGAATGGGGGGGGCGAGGTCACAGGCCCAGACAGAGTAGCTCTAGGCGTCCTGTCCCTTACATGTCTGTTATTAACTACCACTGCCACATCTAGTAGTCCAACGCTTGCCTCACCACTGTATCTGGCAACTGATTAGCTGCCATCAGAGGCCAACTCCAATGTCTACCTGTGCCCTATTAACTTCATCACTGAATCTACTGACACTTCACTAACCCCTACTATCTGCTGACCATAAATAGCTTCCTACAAAATGACTCTGACACCCTGCGGCCTCATAGCCATTCCTTCAGATCCTCCACAAGCCCTCATCACATCCTGCTCCAACACACACTTGTGAAGAGGAGGCAGGTTGTGCTTACCTTAAACATCCTTTGCTCCCTATTGAAAGCAATTCTCTGTGCTGGAAAGGAAAGAAAAGAGGTAGACAAGGAGTATCAGATATCTAACTTCCCCAAGTGCTGCTGACACCCACCATTCAACCTCCAGCCTGACCGTGGTGTCCTAGCCTGACATCAGGCCTGCTCCACTCCTGTCTCCCAGGGCCCTGGGGGCCACTCACCTCGGCAGTCCTTGCATAACGTCTTGAGCCGCTGTCTTCGGGTACCATCTCCTGAGAAGCTGATTCCACAGTTTTCACAGCACCTGGAATGGGAAACATGGGTGTGGGGCTCTAAGTGCACCCCCAAACACAATCTTCACCCTCTTGGCTCACTTTGGGCCAACACTCACCCAGGTGCAGGGAGTGAAGCTAGAGCTGTGTCAGCAACAGCCTTGGTCTCATCTCCTGGGGCCTCCTTCCTGACTTCACCCTTCTGGGGTCCAACCTGACGTTTCTGAGTCTTGGCTGGCCGTGAAGGCTTCTTCCGCTTCCTGCCAGGGACATCTAAGGACGGGGCCTGCAGATGAGACGGAAAGAAGGAAGACATCAGTGGGTGGGTGTTGGGTGCTCAGGCACCTCTATCTGGGTACCCCACATTGTGTAGTACCTTAGGGGCTGGATAGCACAGAATGCCTTGTTTGAAGTCGAAGAGGGTGAGGTCGCACGCAGGGCCCAGGTATCGGGTCAGCTCAACTTTGCTTCGGATCCTGTCTCCTGTGGGGCTGGGGATGGGCCAGGATGGATTGGTACCCAGGTGGAGCCATGGCCACTCCACCCACACAACCCTCCCACTGGGCTGGTAAAAGGCCTGCAAGGCTGGCAAGGGATACAGGAGACAGCCTGGGATTAGCCTGTAAGCCCTGACCAGGTCTTACCTCCACTACACCTGCATAGCAGAAATGTAAAATGTGTATAAGTAGCAGCACATATGCAAACATAAATAAACAATGCAAACGCCAACAGATGTTTATAAAGTATGCTAATTATATTCTACACGAACAAGAGTAACTACAGATAAAAATACCAACCTGCTAAGTTATGTATAAAAGCGTTAGTGTTACAAAAGCAAAAAAGAAACCACTGTTTAAAAGTATATACACAAATAAATGAGCATGTAAATATACAAACAAATACATGTTTGAGCAACAAATGCCAACTACATAAAAACAAAGTAGGGACAACCAGTATTGAGAGAGAATACTCCACAGGTCTCTAGCATTTTTGCATATCTTGCAAGAGAAACACTAATAGTCCTTTGTTATGAACTATCTTCTCAAGGCTGTTTGTACAGCAAACAGCCTTGGAAGATAAAAGATACATTCTCCTTCCAGAGCAAAGGGAAGGCATCCTTACTATCCCAACATTCTAAAAGACTGATTTCCTTAAACTCAGGGTTCCTGTCCTACAGTCCAATGCATGGACAGATGCTACTTAGCCCTCTTCACATCACGCTACGGGAACTGGAGTTTGGGAAACTGACACGAAAAAATGACATTCTGGGTACTGCTGTCCTGTGAGTAATAAACCATCTTTCATCTCTGACCCAAGAGTCTCATATATCCTACCAGCATCCACAAAACTGTGACATACTTGTTATCTTGCCCTAATTAGGATAAAACCTCCAATCTTTTATGGTTTTTGATGCCTGTACTTACAAGTATAAATTTTTGACAAGTTTCTTTTTTATTTTAAGATTTTATTTATTCATGAGAAACACAGAGAGAGAGGCAGGGACACGGGCCGAGGGAGAAGCAGGCTCCCGGTGGGGAGGCCAATGCAGGACCTTGGGACCCCGAGATGATGCTCTGAGCTGAAGACCGATGCTCAACCACGAGCCACCAGGCATCCCAAATTTTGACAGTTTCATACAAGTTGTGAATATGTGAATAAACACACAATTAAGTACACACAAACAATTATATTTATGATTTTACTATATTTCTCCAGGAAAACAGCACCTCAGATACAAAAAAAGTTCAGGAAAAGTACAAAAAATTCAGTAACTGTATCATTAGCGTTTCGTAAAACACTTAGACCTTATATGTAAATCTCTTATAAATATGTATATTTACATACTTATAGCCAATTCTCATTCATGAAATGTTTTATAAAGTCATGTTGAACACGTGAATTAGTGAATATAGAATCTTGGCTCCTAGTGAAACTACAGTTTAGATTCCTGAGAGCCTCAGGTGACATTTCTTTCAACTGATTTTCTGTCAACTGATTCTGTAACCTTGTCTTATGTATGGCCTTCGAATGATTTAAAGCCAGGAGCTTTGGAGTACTGTTATATAGGTACTTTTACCAAGGTACTTGTAAAATAAGCCAGTCTCATCAGTTATCGAAAACCTATACTTCTATATGACACTTTTCCCATATGACACTTATTATTTTTAAAATTCGTCTGCAAATTCTCAATCTCCAGAACCTACCTTGTAAGCCAATTTAAAGTTTTTTCACAATCTCACCTGTTGAAATGTGTGAGCCAGTCAGCACTAGCTGAGATAAATTTAACATTTTCCTAACCAGGGGTAACACAATCGTCAACGTCATTGGCCTTAAGCCTCTCACACTGTCCACTACACTGTTACTGGTCATTGCCTTATGGATCTTCAGGTTTAGCCCACCTTTTCCTTAGCTCCATTATGTATTATACAAGTTACTTTAGCACTTTCCAGAAACTGGAAATCGGACAAATTAGAAAATTTCCCTTTCTTTTTCTAGATGTACCACATTTTTGATTCATTAACATTGTAGTCACACCTAATAGTACAATTCACACCTGAAATTTATTTAATGTGTACTTTCTCCTTGTAGCACATCACATTTTTCTTCTTAAAGTCCATCACAGACTTCTTGCACTAAGAACACTAGACAGCACTGCAGCACCTCAGCTGGGAATGCGTGTTTTAGGCAACTCAGATTTTTTGCTGTTCTGTGCAGGTCTATGAAAGAGTGTAAAGTACAGGAAATATGGGCTTTAAGGGCACAAATTTTAGGGAGTAGGCAATTTGCAAACATGGAATCTACAAATAAGAATTGACTATACATGCGTAATTTTAACCCACCCACAAAATTAACCACACCTAATTTCACCCTATTTCACCCTGCCTAAGCGGGTTCAGCCCTACCTATGACCGTCCACAACCCACCCAGTACCTCTGGTAATAGGTGTCTGAGCGTCCACAGGTGGCACCTGATTTTCGAAAGACCTCACGGCGCTTCCAGCCAGGGCCCAAGGCTGGGCAATCCAGCCAGTCCTCAGCCATGGGGGCCATGGGAAGGAGCAGCGGCCTGCAACAGGGAGGGCACGGTGGAGAAAACTGAGGCTCTAGGAGAGAACATGCTGTGCTCTAGCCACACCAACAGCTGCTATTTACTAATGCCCATCCCACGCACCGGGTCCCTACCACAGGCAACCCGTCAATACAATAGAGAAAATCCCCCGTCCCACCTCATTCTTCCGTGTCCTGCCCAGAGGCTTGTCGTTCCTCCCCTTCCCGACCTGGCAGCCCCACTTTTAACTTAACAGGCCGTATCCTCAACCCAAAGCTCCTCATTCCTTACTCCATGTCCTGATCCTCACCTCTTCCTCATCTTCAGCCTAAGAGCCCATCCCTTCTCCCCTCTGCCAACCTAGGAACCTGTCATTCGTCTCAAGAGACATGGTCTTTGACCTACTGGTGTTGACACCTCCTCTGAGGGTTCACCCTGAACCATCCATGCTCCCCATTATCAGTCTGAGAGGCCCCATCCCGCTCATCCTCAGGCCAAGGTCCCAGGACTGTCCCTCGGTGCCCTAACCTCGCATTCACTCCCCTGGTTGGCCCAGGAGTGCCCAACTCCTCTCTCAGTCCTGTAGCTCTCCCATTCCTTCCCTCCTTCCCTTTCTGATGTCCTCTTGTCATGCCACTGCCTCAGTTTCCTGTGTCCTCTGCCCGAGAGCCCCAGCTTCTCCCCTCTTTATCCTCTCATTCCTTCTGTTCCTCAGCCTGAACGCTGCCTCCTCCTTTTCCCTGTAAGCGTCTTGAGCCACAAGTCTTCACCGACCTCCATCCCCAGACCTTGTTCATCTCGTCTTCAGCTGCTTCTTCACTCCTCCCCGTCGGTGTCCCTTGCTCTCCCGTCCACTGACACTCTCAGAGACCCTGATTCCCCCCCTCAGTCCTCTGAAGCCACCCCCCAATCCTCCCTGTTCTTGTCCCAGGATCGTGCCATCCCCACCTCGGCGTTCAGAACCCCTATTCCTTCTCCTTCTCCATATGAGCCCCCCGTCGCTCCTCTTCGGCATCCGAGTGCCCCTGTTTTTTCCCGTCATCAACCTGAGAGCCCCTCATGTCTCCCTCTCAGCGTTCTAAACCCCCATTTCTCACTCCTTAACCCCGAAGGCACCGAGATCGCCCCTCGGCGTTCGGATCCTTCTCCGCTCCTCTCCGTCCTCGTCCAGACTCCCGACACGTCCACCTATCGGCACTCTGAGCCCCATTCCTCCTCGTCCTCAGCCAAAACCTCCCCGTTCCTCCCCGTCAGTATTCCGACGCCGCCATTCCTCCCACTCATCGGCCTGAGGGCCCTTCATTCCTCTCCGTCAGCGTTCTGAGCCTCAATGCTTCCCTACCCGACGCCTGAGCGCTCTCCACTTCCACCCCCACAACTGTCTCACCAGCTTGGCACCGGGCCGGTAGCTTTCGCCGCTCTAGGTCCGTGGACCCATGGCGAGGGTCCCGCCTGTGACTCCCGCCTTGCCCTGCTCTTCTTCCTCCTCCGCAGACGCTTCCTCTGAAGCGGTAGCTGTCGCTGCCGCGGCCGTTCGTTGCTCCCGGAACCGGAAACCCGCTGCCTGCCTCTAGGGCCCCGCCCCCCGAGACGACGCCTGCGCCCTAATGCCCCTCCAGCGCCTGCCCTTAGTGGGGAGGGCCCCACGCCTGCGCGCTTAGTCTCACGGCGGCGCGCGCCTCTGCCTGGGCCCTACTGCGCTTGCGCCCTAACATCCGGCCTCAGCTCGCACCGCCCCCTCTTCTCCCCTCCGCCCCTCCGGAGTCGTTCAGCCCCGGGCGCCTCGCTTCGCCAACCGGCACTTTCTCCCCACTCCGCCCACTTGGCTTGCGCCTGCGCTCTCCCAACCGAAGGGGGCGTGGGGGGGGCGCTACGCTATTTGCCTGGCCGTCGTTGGAGGGAGGGGCGCCGGAGGTCTCCTCGCATCTCTCGCCCCCATCTCGCCTGTGCTGTGCAGGCACCTGAAACATCTCCCCCAGGACTCGTGTGTCCCGTCCTCTCCGCCCCGCGAGCAGTTGCAGGAGCGCGCGGGGCGGAGCGCACCGCAAGCCGACCCCAGCTCCCTCCGCGAGAACGGGCGAAGGGGGCGGTGACGCGCTGCAGGTAAACAGAAGGGCCGTGCCACCGAGAAGGGCGTGCGCGCCCTAGAGAGGCTGCGCTGTGGGCACCGCTGGGTCCCGCGACAGGGCGGAGGGGGCTCTCGGACTTCTGTTACACACGTGCCCGGAAAGGGGTTTGTGGAGCAACGAGAGACCTTGTGGCCGTCATCGGATACGTTTCTAATCTGGAGGATGTCGATGCTGACACGGGGGTGGGAAATCAGCCACATAATGAAATAGCGCCAACTGTATACCCGTTGTTTCAAGATGAGATGCTGAGGATGAACGTCATTGGGCTCTCCCTTAGTAAGTCATATTCCGCCGCCCAAGGGAGCTCCTGCAGAGCAGAGGGTGGTTGCCAACTGCATACTCGAAGCTTTATACTGCAACTCCTCCTGAATACAGGTGTGCCTCAGCCCTTTCACCCAGGGGGTTTGGGAGTGCAGATGCAGCTGGATAAAGTGGAAACCAGTAGTAATCTCTGTTGGTTCTTCAAAATTTTATTAACAAAACCAGGGAGAGGGGAGGCAACAGTGAGCAAACTCCACAGTCCCACCCAGGCACAGAGAATGGAGAGACAGAGGGACAGACAAGGACAGAAGAAAATCCTGAGACCCTCTGATAACGGCATCTGGGTAGTCAAATGGCGGATGGGCACAGGGAGAAACTCAGGGACCATTGAAGAAACAGATGAATGGCAGAACAGACAAACGGGGGATTCGGGGCAGCTCCCGGGCCTGGAATGCAGGGCGTGAGGACTTCTGGGCCAGTGAGGCTCAGCGGTCAGCACTGGAGCGCAGGTCGGTAGTGAGCGGGTCATGCTGGATCGTTTGGTGCAGCATTAGGGCCAGTAATCCTGCCCGGTTAGTCATGGCTGTGCGAACGTTGCGTTCCTGCTCAAACAGCTCATCCAGCTTGTACCACTGAGAGGAGAGTAGAAAAGAGCCATGAGAAGGAGCTCCAGAAGCTCCACCTGAACTCCAGCCTCATTCAGCATGGACACCTACCACGCGCACACGCTCCAGGTCCACTTCAGCACGCCGCAACTTCTCCCAGCAGTAATGGCGGTTACACTGGCGTTTGGGCAGGCGGCAGAAGTCACCCGTGAGCTCAAAGACATCACGTACAAGAGGGCACCCACATACCTCATCAGCTGGCACCTGCAAGGAAATCGGGGGTCAGGGATGAATGGGGGGGGGGGGACAGGAAAGTAGGAAGGAACGAATAGAGTTCAGGGAGTACAGAGGAATGGAAAAGGAGAAACAAGATGATGAGAGGAAAAAGGATAGGAACGTGGAGTGATAAGGCAAGCAAAGTGAGAGTCACGGAAGGGGTCAAGTAGGGAAAAGGAAAGAAGGAGGAGAGGGGAGGACACAAGGGATAAAGGTGAGGCAGGAAGGAGGAAGAAAGGACAGAATGGGAGGAACTGAGAGCAAACCTTACTTTGGGGTCCCGGGAGTGCTCGGGGCACAGCACCTGGAGCCGTTTACAGTATGTCTTGCTCTGAGGGTTGTAGACATCACAGAAGAGTCGTGTAGCTCTGGAGGTTTAGAAGATAGAAGGTAGTGGGGAGAAAGGCGGGGGACCCATCTGTTCTTGCCCAGGCCCATTCTGCCCCAACATGCCACTTCTGACCCCAGCCTTAACCTCCCTGCTCTAACTCCACGTAGCGCCCACACTCACCCCTCAATGCGTGTGGGGTACATGGACCCAAAGGACGTCTGGCTCTCATACTAGAGGGATGAGCACAAATGGAGGGCACTGTGGATGTGTGCTGCATGCCCTCCCGAGATAACCCCCAGAGAACACATCTGTTCCCCCACGACCCAATGACAGTCCCCCTCAGGGTGACACCCTGACCTTGGCATAGCAGCGCTCCATGTGGCGCAAGGCAACACGTGGGTTGATAGGGTGCCCGCAGGAGACGCAGAAGATCTGCAGGTCCGTGTCATCACTGTCACCCTCATTGCTCTGTGTGGAGTGGAAGGAACAATGAAGCCAGGCAGGACCGGGTAATAGGTCCAGGGCCGCTGGGCCTGTGCTCACTCACCTCCTCATCCTCACGGACAGCCTGCTGCTTGGCACGAAGAATGATGGCCTCAAGTTCATGGAATCGGCGCTCCATCTCCTGAAGGCGGGTACGGGCACTCTGCTGCTCACGGCGAATACGTTCAAGCAGCTTCTTCCCGTGCTCCTCAGCAATGCAGGGACTCTGCTGCCACTGCTGGATGCGCTGGGGGAGGATCTCGTAGATGCGGCTGCAGGGAGGCAGGGGGTTAGGTGCAGGCAGGGAAAGTGGCAAGGAACAAGACAAGTGGGGTGATCCAAGAACGGCAGAAGAGATGGGTGACCAAACGGCCAAAGAATAAGTAAGTGACTGGATGCTAGACAAGCAGATGAGGGACAGATAGACGGGTGCACCACAGACTGAGCAGCAGGCAGGTAGCTGATGAGAAGACACACACAAGGCTCTAGCCCTCTAGCCATGCCCTGCCCTGTACTCCCTGACTCCCTTGCGCTCTCCAGGAATGACTCACTTGGCTGCCAGCTTCATGCCACAGTCATCTGAGCAATACTTGGAGCCGGGCTGGGCAGGGCGCACACAGCCAGGTCCCAGGCACTGCGGTAGTGATGCAGGATCCTTAGCGTCGGCGCGCTCTGGGTGTTTCCATTTGTCCTTGTGCTTCTGTTTCTGCCGATGCCGCTTATATCTCTCTTCCTTCTAAGGGATGAAGCGGTCAGGTTAGGGTGGAGTTAAAGTCAGCCCCAGTTCCCTGTGTCCCGCTGCCCCCCCCCGCCACTTCTGGCTCTTGCCCCATCCAGCTCCTGATCTTTGCCTCTCCCTACCTTCCCTGCCCTCTGCCTTCTCACACCCATTTCACCCTCTCCATCACCTTCTTCTCGGATTTCTTCTCCCGACGCTTTACATGCTTCACTTTCACTGCTCTCTTCCGTAGGGCAGGATCCAGGAATGGAGACTCCTCTGTGTCGCTCATCCAGGGCTGCAAGTGAGGCACAGGCTGACCCACCTGCCCGCCCATGACCACCCCACCCACTCAGTTCCCAGATCAGCCTTCCATACTCCGCCTTATCGTCCAGCTCTCCTCACCACGGAAACTCCGCTTCTGTGACCTCCACCCTTCCACCATGGAACGCTCTGGCTGCTCACCAGGCCATGGTCATCAAAGGCCCCTGCACAGAAGTCCTGGTACAGGTCAGGATCCAGTGGTAGGTCCTCATCTGAGAGTGGCTCAGGTGTAGCTGTAGCCTCAGGTGGCTCCTTGACTGCTGATGATGCCACTGCCCCCTCGTCCTCACGGATGCGCCCCAGCTTCTGTGATGGCTGTGGCTGCTGCTGGGTGGGCAGTGGCCTGCGAGGCCGTGGCAGGGACTCTGAGGGCGTCACTGGCGAGAGCTGCAGGGCAGAATCTCAGGACTGGCCCTGACCGCCCTGCCCGCATGCCCCGCCCCGCCCTGGGGGGCTGGACTCACCGAGGAAGGGAAGTACTTGTACGATTCCTGTGCCGGCAGGAGGAAGGCCCAGGTCAGCCCCAGGTGGATGGAGGGTGGCCCTGCCCTAGCCCCACCCGCAAGAGCCTAGCCCACCAACTGCCCTGTGTTGCCTCCCAGACACACCTAGTACCCCTGCTTCACATCACCAGGACATGCTCAACCCTGCTCCACCTGCCCTGACGTGCCTGACCGCTGAAAATGGGGGGGGGGGGGGGGGGGTCTGCCCTGCCCACCTGGGGTCGGGGATGCCCCTGCTAGCCCCACACACCTGGTCACGCCCTGTTCACCTACACAGGCCAGGCTCCTTCCCACCTGTCTGTGTGTAGCAAAGCCCCAGCTCACCCGCCCAGCCCGCCCCCTCCTGGCCTCCATGAGCCTTTCCTGGACACACTGACACCCCCAGCCCTGCCCAGCTCTACCCATGCTCACCCGGGCCCGCAGCTGGCACTGACGCAGCCGGCACTTCTGCCGGATCTTGTTGGGGCCCCCAAACTTCTTCATGTCCCGACAAAAGTCACAGTGGCCACAGTCTTCGGTGCGCCGGCAGGCCTCACACTCGCCACACATGCGGGCTGACCGTTTGATCTGCTGCTGCTGCTGCTGCTGCTGCTGCTGCTGCTGCTGGTGGTGATGCTGAGGGGAGAGGCCCAGGACAAAAATCAGGAACGTGTATGGGGCCTGAGGCAGGCTCAGCTTACCTATCCCAGCCCCAGCAGCCACTCACCTGGCTGGGTGTGGCCACCAAGGGCTGTGGAGAGGATTTGTGGGGCGAAGCAGAGCCCCGAGCAAGCATCGCCCCAACCCCTGTCCCTGACCCCGCCCGACGCTGCAGGTCTGGATCCGGGGCAGGCCTCTTGCGCCCTCCACCCTCATCCCGAGGCTCACTGCCGTCTCGCTCATTGCTGTCCCGCTCCCGTGACTTCTTGTGCCGATAACGGATTTCCAGCTTGGGGTCTTTCTCTGTGGGGCAGACAGTGGGGCCAGGGTGGGTGGACCCTGAGGGATTCGGAGGGTTCCTCTTCATCTTCGTCCCCCCCACCTTCTCCCTGTCACTACTCCGGGGCAGGGCTACCCCGCTGGGGGACGCTCTAGTCAAGCGCCCGGTGGAGTCTCCGTTGCAGCTCACCACAAACAGTCCCTCGGCCCGGGACCCACCCTCCTTGAAGGCTTCTCCCTGGAGGCAGGTGGGTGTGCCCCCCGTCCAGGCCGCCCCCTCACCTCGGCACTCCCGACAGTACCACTCCCGGATGGCCTTGGCCATCTTCTCAGTGATCCGGATGCAGTCCCCATGGAACCACTCATTGCAGTTGTCACACCCGCTGCAGAGGATGGGGTGAGTGGTGCAGATGTGAGGGGCCGCACCCATCAGCCTCACCCAACCTCGCCGGCGTCAGCCCGCCCGCCTCTCCCCGGCTCACATCATGAAGCAGTTGATGTCTGGTTTGCGGCAGATGCAGTAGATGGGCGCGTTCTCCCCGTTCTCCGACTTGCTGTCCTCCCCAGCGTCTGGAGGCTCTGGGTCGGAGCCGTCACCCTCCTGCGGGACGGTTCCTTAGAGCAGCCCCACCACGGCTCTCCACAGACCGCCACGGTCAGCCCACGCTTCCCACCGCAGCTCCTCGTGACCATCCCGCTCCGGGGCCCACGCCGGCACCCCGACGACCTCCCGCCCCCGCCCCCTAAGCCTCCGCCCCCCGTCACTAGCGCCCGGGCACCCCGCCCCCTCCCCTTCCCCGCCGGCCCGACACGGACTGCCCCGCTCACTACCGGCCGCCGGGCAGGCTCAGCTCAGACGCCTTGTCACGCCGCCCCACAGTCCCCCGAGCGGGCCCCCGACGAGCTACCGAAAGGCGTCCCCACTAACTTCCATACGGAGCCGCACAGTGGCCCGTCACAAAACTCCCAGGTGGCTCACACATCGGAAAAAATTCGGAACATCGGACCCCCAACATTCCACCCACAGCCCCCTCTGAGGCTCCGCACAGGCCCCCACCGGAGCGCCCACAGACGCCCCTGACGGTTCACCACAGACCCCCCGAGTCTGCCCACGGACCCACCGCCACCGACCCGGCGACCCCTACCGCCGACCCCTCCCCGGCCCCGTACTTACCATCTCTCCGCTCTCGGCGCACCCCTCTGCGACCCCCGCCAGCGACCCGCGAACCCGCACAGACCTCTCGGCGGCGTCCGCGGCCGTTGTAAAGGCGCCCACAACTACTTCCGCTTTGGTCGCGCCTCCCGGGCACCGTACTCTTATTGCGCAGGACTAATGCGTCGGCTCCGTACCAAACAAGTCGCTCCGCCGCCTAGAGCCGCCACGGTTTCTCAGGCGCCACCATCTTGACGACCAAGACCGTACGGCAGTCAAGGCCGTAAACTAGTAGGAAACATGGCCGCACCTATGTGGCCGCTTTCGCAAGGGCACCGCCACCTTGTCGGCCGACTCCGTACGGTGACCGCTCGTACGGACTCAACGTTACAGGAAACATGGCGGCGCCTGTGCGCGGCTTCCACGCAGATGCCGTCATCTTGGAAACTGATTCCGTAAGATGGCCGAGTCCGTACGTTCACGGGCAATGCATGGCAGCGTCCTACCCGCGGTTTCCAGGAGGGCGCCGCCATTTTGGCATCGACTCCGTATGGCGGCTTGCCCCGCAGAGAAGTTCAAAGGAAAACTGGCTGCTCCCGAAACACCACGTGCATCGAGTTTACACTCCGTCTTCCATTCACTCACGTTTCCCTCCCACGTGTGTTAATGGGGCGCCAGCGGACTGTGCCCATGTTCCCCCGTTCTGTGTCTGACGTCATCCTCACCACCCTTTCGCGCCCCGGGTCCTCGTCGAAGGTCCTCAGCCCAGCCCGGCGCCCTGCAGTCTCGGCCCTTGCGGGAGCGCAGTCACCCTCCGAACGGAAGGATGCAGGTGAAGGGACCGACCCGACCCTGGTGACAAGGGGCCGAGCCAGAGCAGATCTTGAAACCCGAGACAACCGGCTACACCGCGTCTTCCCCTGACCCCGCCACCGCCGGGATGTGGATTCGCCGGGTTCCCCGTGACGTCCACTCTGGCTCTCTTCTATCAGACATACTCCATTCTCTCCTATAAAGTTAGTTTTTACAATTTTTTTTTAATTAGACTACGTACATTAAAAAAAAAAAAAAAATTGGACAGGTCGGAGCTCTGGACACGTCTTTAAGGCAATGCTGTAACTCAGGCAACCAGAGCGGTCGGATGGGTTTTAACAGGTCAGTGCCCCCGCCGCCCCCAAATCCCACCAGATGCGCGAGCCCTGGTCACAGGGAATGTCCACATTCAGGGTCACGACTCTATTCAGGTTGAGGAGGGGGGGCCTGGGGAAAATGAAACTTGTCACCAGGTGCTGACAGTTGTTCTGGATTTCTTGGCTCTGGACATCATAGTAACGTACTTGCTCCTGATGATTCTCCTGAGGGCGGTGTCAGGTCTGATTTTTGTTTTTGTTTTTGTTTTCGCCTTTCCTAAACATTTTTGCTCGTGGCCCCTCCACACCATCACAGACAACCGAAGTCACAGGAGCTGCATCATGGACTGTGTGACCCTCTCTCCTTAAAACGCGTCTTCTTCTTCTTCTTCTTCTTTTTTAAGAATTATTTATTTATTTATGATAGACAGAGTGAGAGAGACAGAGAGGCAGAGTGTGTCACAGGCAGAGGGAGAAGCAGGCTCCACACCGGGAGCCCGACGTGGGACTCGATCCCGGGACTCCAGGATCGCGCCCTGGGCCGAAGGCAAGTGCTAAACCGCTGAGCCACCCAGGGATCCCCTAAAACCCGTCTTTAATCCACAAAGTGGACCTTCACATCCAGACTTGCCTCCTTTTTCTAATTAATACTGAATTAATCTTAATTTGATTGTAACTTATTTTAATTAACATAATTCTTCGAATTTAGTTCATTTAATGTATTAAATTAACTTTAGTTAGTATAAATGAATATGCATGTGTTGGTAAGATACTCAGATAAATTTATTTTAATATCAATAAATTTCATATAATTTAGTTTTAATTTAATTACAATTTGATGTATGAAAGCAAATTTAAGAGAATATAGTTCAAGTTTAACTTAAATTTAATTACTCATTTAATTTAACATCACTGACTTGATTTACTAAATATAATTTGTCTTTTTTTTTTTCTAAATTTAATTTGATTTAAAATATTAATTCAGGGGGATCCCTGGGTGGCTCAGTGGTTTAACGCCTGCCTTTGGCCCAGGGCGCAATCCTGGAGTCCCGGGATCGAGTCCCACGTCGGGCTCCCGGTGTGGAGCCTGCTTCTCCCTCTTCCTGTGTCTCTGCCTCTCTCTCTCTCTCTATGTCAATCATAAATAAATAACTAAATAAATATTTTTTAAAAATAAAAATAAAAAATAAAAAAAAATATTAATTCAATTCATTCAATTCAATTTATTCAGTTCAGTATTGTGTATCATTTAATTTCAATTTAATATTGTTTACTTTGTTATACTTTAATATGATTTTATTAATTCCATTTGAATTAACATATTTAAATATTAATTTAAATTCACCTAATTCATTACTTTTTTTTTAAGATTTATTTATTTAGGGCAGCCCGGATGGCCCAGCAGTTTGGCACTGCCTTCAGCCTGGGGTATGATCCTGGAGACCAAGGATCGAGTCCCATGTCAGGCTCCCTGCATGGAGCCTGCTTCTCCCTCTGCCTGTGTCTCTGCCTCTCTCTCTCTCTCTCTCTGTCTGTCTTGAATAAATAAAAAAATCTTTAAAAAATAAGATGTATTTATGTATTTATTCATGAGAGACAGAGAGAGGAAGAGATATAGGCAGAGGGAGAAGAAGGCTCCTCACAGGGAGCCGAATGTGGGACTCAATCCTGGAACTCCAGGATAATGCCCTGAGCAGAAGGCAGGACACTCAACCACTGAGGCACCCAGACACCTCAATTCATTACTTTCTAATGTTATGTAACTAAATTGAATTAAGTATATATTCAATTACTGTAATTTTAAAATATGATTTATTAAATATTGTTTATTCAATTAAGAAAAAACAGTAAGAAGACACAAATTACCTCATGAATGCAAATGCAAAAAGAGCCATCAGTATGGATCTTATAGATACTAAAAATGGATTATTCACACATTTATGCCAACCTAATGCAATATATTTTTTAAAGATTTTATTTATTTATTCATAGACACAGAGAGAGAGGCAGAGACACAGGCAGAGGGAGAAGCAGGCTCCATGCAGGGAGCCCAATGTGGGACTCGATCCCGGGTCTCCAGGATCACACCCCAGGCTGCAGGTGGCGCCAAATTGCTGCGCCACCGGGGCTGCCCAATATATTTGACTACTTAGATAAAATGGACGAATTCGTTGAAAAAGACAACTTACCGAAAAGTAACACATGAAGAAATAGAGATTTTGAGTAGCCAAGCAGTGATAAAATTACTTGAATTTCTAATTAAAAGCTTTCCCACAAAGAAGACTCCAAGCCCAAATAACTTCACTGGTAAATTCAAATATTAAGGAAGAAAAAGATGAGTCTTGTACAAAGTGTTTGAAGTAATATAGATGAGGAAGAAATACTTTCCAGTTCATTTTCATAATCATTTACCTGATACTAAACTAGACAAAGATATTACAAGAAAAGAAAATGACAGGCCAACATATCCCATGAGCACAAATGCTACAAATTATGAGGAATGGTCCCAAAAGACTGCTTTTCTTATTTATTTATTTATTTATTTATTTATTTATTTATTTATTTATTTATTTATAAGTAACCTCTACTCCCAACATGGGCCTTAAACTCATCACCTTGAGACCAAGAGTCACCTGCTCTACCAAGTGAGCCAGCCAGGTGCCCCCTGCTTTTCCCTTTGGTATCACTGTAGAATTTAAGGTTCCTCAAGACCATGCTTACTTCTGACACTAATTGCAGGTTTGGGGGTCCCCAACTAATTGGCTAGAAGAACTCACAGAACTCCCTGAAAGTTGTACTCACAGTTATCACAGGGGAGAATTAAAATCTGTTATAGGACAGAGTCTGGAAAGGTTCCAAATACAGAGCTGCTAGTTATCCTGTCCCTCAGGAATCATAGAGCTAGTTGCTTTTAGGGACAATATGTGACAACAGGCATGGAGAATTGTCAACGAGGGAAGCTCACTTGAGACTTGGTGTCCAGAGTCTTTACTGGAGTTCCATTACCTCAGTACTGTTGACTGCCCATATGTCTGATCAAGAGGTAGCGCTGATAGAATATGACTCTAAGTCATCACCTCAAGTCACATTGTTGGACTATCCAGTGACTAAAGACCCCCAGGCAAAGACAATTCTGTCAGGAATGACATTAAAGGGCTTAGAGATTACCTCTTAGAAGTCAAGGCGAGCAAGAGCCAGACCTCTCTGGGCAACATTAAATTGTTTACTACACAGATGCAAAGTCAGTAACAAAATATAAGCAAATTGCATCTAGCAATTTGTAAAAATGATAACACCATGAAGAAGTCTATTTATGCCAGGAATGATCCTCAAACTACAAGATTGGTTTGGTGTTTGAAATATTGCAGGGATTAGTTACACGTTGGCACTCGGTTTACCTCATACATCTCCATACAGGCCAAGTAGGCAAAACTTAATGCAGTCTGAGTCTTGGTAAAATGCCCTGGATTTCCACCTTTCCAAATCAAGGAAGAGAAGCAGCCTTATGAGCAATAGCCAAAAGGCTATGTCTCGTCCATCTCCCTAGCTGTGGTTGAGCCTGAGACTTACCACCCTACACCTCCTTTGGAAGTGGCCACTGGTAATAGAAGCCCTTGACTGAAGTTTAGAGCTGATTATTTTATTTTATTTTATTTTTTTTATTTATGATAGTCACAGAGAGAGAGAGAGGCAGAGACACAGGCGGAAGGAGAAGCAGGCTCCATGCATCGGGAGCCTGATGTGGGATTCGATCCCGGGTCTCCAGGATCGTGCCCTGGGCCAAAGGCAGGCGCCAAACCGCTGCGCCACCCAGGGATCCCTAGAGCTGATTATTCAGCAGAAAAGTGATCACCCCAGATGGCTTCTCTAATTTAGTGTTATTTTTATGGAACTAGGAATGCAGGAAACTAATACCATGATGATCTTGCTAAACCTAACAAACTGGCTGTATTTGAGCTTGTTGTCCCCTAACCAGCGGAGTCTGTGGAAGCATGGCAAGCCGTGCTGAACAGCTGTAGCGGTGACACATATCATCTGTTAGCTACCACATTACCGCTTAGGGACTGCTTGCCCATATGACAGTTTGAGGCAGGAAACATTAAAACTCCCTGGGATCCAGTAGCAAGTGCTCTTGCCTAAGTGGCAGGTGATGGGGGAGTGAGGGTCCCACATTGTCCGACCTTTTAGTGAATGATAAGTCCAAGCCTCGGTGTCCATGACCTAAAGCATTATCACACTCTGCCCACAGGACTGACTGATAAGCCACTTCCCGAGTTTAGGGACCTATTTGCTAGGTTTTGGGGGTTTATGTGCTCATGCTGCAGAATCACTCTGGCAGTCAAGAAAAAGGTGTCCTTTCTTTCCCAGACAGAATGTGCCATGCTGGGCAGGTCTTGCTGGGGGCAGTTGACCTGGCCCTGGGGCCGTCCTGTTGTGCACGAAAGGTAGAAGTTCCTCTAGTACCTCCCGTGAAACCTCACTGTCAGCTACAGATCAAAAGCATGTGTGATCGCTGTGCTGTGTGGGAAGAAGCCGTTTCATAGCCCCATCCAATACCCCCCTGCATGGACCTGTTTTTTGTTCGTTTGTATTTACTGATTCTTGCACTGCTTGGTCTACCACTTTCAGAGTATAACAGAGTTCTGAGACCAAAAGGTTAAAGACTCCAATCTTAAATATACTAACTACAGTTGACCTTTGAACAACGTGGGGGTTAGGGGCACCAAGCCCTGTCCAGTTGCAAATTGATGTAACTCTTGACTGTTCCAAAACCTAACTACTGATAACCTACTGTTGACTAGAAGCCTTGCCAACAACACAGCCTATTAACACATGTTGTATATGTATCATACATTGTATTCCTACAAAGCTGGAGAAGAGAAAATGTTATTAAGGAAATCCTAAGGAGATAAAAATGTTTTCAGTACTGTACTATATTTATCAAAAAAAATTGCATATAAGTTTAAAAATGTGTTGTTCAAGTGTCAGCTGTAAAGTTTAGAGAAATTACCTAGATTTGTGCTAAAGTGTCTCCAGTTTTACCAACTATTGCTTTTACCCCATTGGTGCAACTATTAATGCAGTGAGGAAGGAGGGGAAAAGCCTTAATATTGTGAAAAGATTTGATCTTGCACCACCTGAAATCACCTCATGAATCCCCAGAGGTCCATAGACAACACTTTGAGAACCAATTTTCTATACCATAAAGATTAGTATTAATCAAATACTATTGAGTGTTGTTGATTGACTGACATGGATTACTCTCATTGCACTAACTAAACTGGAACCTCTTTGAAGTCAGAGACACAGGCTTTTTACTTTTTTAGTAGGCTGTGCACTATCAACCTGGTGCCTCATAGTTAAATATCAGTTAGTTGATACATAATCATGCTTATTAAGATCTTAAAAATAATCAGCAGTTACCTGTCTTTCTGTAAATGACTCAAGAAGAGAACATGGAAAGTTGCTAGATAACAAAAAAAGTTTTGAAGTGGAAGAGACATTGTTTGAAATACACCAGTTGGTGGGGTGGGAGATAAAAGAAATACACCAGTGAAATCCTGACCGAAGAAGCAGAGTAACTTTCCGAAGTCTTTCTTTTTTCTTTTTTTAGACTTTATTTATTTATTTAAGAAAGAGAGAAAGAGAGGGAGAGAAAGAGAGAGCAAGCACACGGAGGGAGAAGCAGACTCCCCACTAAGTTGGGAGCCCGATGTGGGACTCGATACCAGGACCCCGAGATCATGACCTGAGCTGAAGGCAGATGCTCAACAAACTGAGCCACCCAGGCCCCACTCCAACGTCTTTCTAATGTAGATATTTATTACAGCAAAACATTGTAATTTAGTAAAGTCCTAAAACTTGTAAGGAAAAGAAAGTATGACTTGTGGTATTTTTCCTTTACCTTCCTTCTAATACTAACACCCTGCAGAAAAACTAGAAAATCTAGAAATACGTGTAACAAAACCCACCAAGAATCCTACCATTGAAGAGAAGTGTCGTTAACTTGCTAACATAGTTACATATGTACACATAGGAATGTAAACATTAAAAAAACAGATTTGGGGTTATATGGGTATTTCTAAGCCAATGTTTTAATCTTTTGATATAACATTTTTTGAGGAATACTTTCCCATATGTGTAATTATTTTTTAAAATAATTCTTAATTTCAAAATGTTTTTTAAATCCCTGAAAGTTAGGATTGTTATCCCCACTTAACAGTGAAAGCAATTGAGACTTAGGGAGCACAAGTCTCTTGCCAAGCCACACAGCCAGTGATGACAAATCTGATATTATTAGTAACAATTTTCATGCTTTGAGTACTGCTCACTGGGCTGGAATCAGGGCATGGACTGAGGGAACCCAGGCATGGGAGCAGCTAAATGAAAAGGTGAGGGGGTAGCCACAGAATGAAGCAGGTTCTGAAAGCTGAGGATCACAGTGGACCTACATCAGGAAATGGATCAGTAGTCCAGGTAACCGGACTCCAGGGATCAGGAGCTTAGTCAGGAAACAAACAACATGGAACGAAGAGCAGCCGTCTCTGGATGTCAGCACGCTTCATGGTCTGTTGGTGTCAGGATCACCAAGAAAGACACGACTAACAGACGCACTGGTTAAAATTATGCTTTTCTCACATGGAGAAGGGACAGATGAGATCAGCTTCACTGGCAGGCACTGGTTTCCCACAACCAGTGGGGATTTTATCACATTGGGTGTGAATATCTTCATTTCCCATTCAGTGAGCCCTCCTTTGTTGTGCATCATACAGCACCTGGCTCACTCCACTACTATATCCCACCAGAAATAGGAGCTTTAACCTGCTGCGCAAGATGGGTGTTTGTACACCATCACCCTGCTAAGGATAAACATGCAGGTTTATTAAGTGTATACCTAGGAATAGGATCACTGGGTCATACAGTAATTCTACGCTTGACTATTTGAAGAAATTGCTGGACTGTTTTCCAAAGTAGCTTCGCCATTTTCTATTCCCACCAGCAGGTTCTAATTTCTCCAACTCCTCAGTAACATTTGTTATCTGTCTTTTCGATTATAGCCATGCTAGTAGGTGTGAAGTGGTGTCACATTGTGGATTTGATTTGCATTCCCTAATGGCTAATGATGTTGAGGATATTTTCATGTGCTTACTGGCCATTTATATATATATATATATATATATATATATATATATATTTTTTTTTTTTTTTTTTTTTTAATGATAGTCACAGAGAGAGAGAGAGAGAGGCAGAGACACAGGCGGAGGAAGAAGCAGGCTCCATGCACCGGGAGCCCGATGTGGGACTCGATCCCGGGTCTCCAGGATCGCGCCCTGGGCCAAAGGCAGGCGCCAAACCGCTGCGCCACCCAGGGATCCCCCATTTTTATATTTTCTTTGGAGAAATATCTAATCAGATCCTTTGCCTATTTTTCATTGTGTTGTTACCATATTTATGAATATTCTAGATATATTCCTTGTTAGATATGGGATTTGCAAACATTTTCTTCCATTCTGTCAATTGTCTCTCCACTTTCTTCATGGTGTTTTTTGAAGAACAGAAGTTTTTAATTTTCAACCAACAAAACTAAAGGACAACCTACTGAAAAGGAGAAGATATTTATAAATGGTATATTCTATAAAGGGTTCATATATTCTATAAAGGGTTCATATCCAAAATATATAAAGTTGTACAACTGAACACCAAAATAACAAATAATCCAATTTTTAAAAGGGCAGAAGGCATGAACAGACATTTCTCCAAATAAGACATACATGTGGCCAACAGACACATGAAAAGATGCTCAACATCACTCATCATCAGAAAAATACAATAAAAACCACAATAGGATGGATAGCACCTCACACCTGTCAGAATGGCTAAAATCTGGGATTCCTGGGTGACTCAGTGGTTGGTTGAGCATATGCCTTCGGCTCAGGGCATGAACCTGGAGTCCCGGAATCTAGTCCCACATCGGGCTCCCTGCATGGAGCCTGCTTCTCCCTCTGCCTGTGTCTCTGCCTCTCTCTCTCTGCGTCTCTCATGAATAAATAAATAAAATCTTTAAAAAAATAAAATAAAAAAGAGAGAAAACAAAGGAACAAAGGAAAAGAAAAAAGAGACAAACTATAAACCAAACTCTTAATTGTAGAGAACAGATGCTCACCAGAGGGAAAGTGGGTGGAGGGATGGGAAAGGAACAAATAGTCTTTAATATTGATGATGTCCAGTTTATATACTTTAATAGTCTTTAATATTGATGATGTCCAGTTTATATACTTTAATAGTCTTTAATAGTCTTTAATATTGATGATATCCAGTTTATATACTTTAATAGTCTTTAATATTGAAGATGTCCAGTTTATATACTTTAATAGTCTTTAATAGTCTTTAATATTGATGATGTCCAGTTTATATACTTTTCTTTTGTCACTTGTGTTTTTGGTATCATATCTAAGAAACTATTGCCTGATCCAAGGTTACAGAGATTCACACCTTATTGTCTTCAAAAAGTTTTATAGTTTAAGCTCTTACATTTAGGTTTTAGTGGTGAGTCCTGAGTTAAAAGATCTATTTTGAGTCTTCTATATGGTGTGAAGTAGGAGTCCAACTTCATTCTTATGCATGTGGGTATACAGTTGTCCCAGCACTATTTGTGGACTGTTCTTTCCTCAATGAATAGTTATGGCATCCTTGTCAAAAATCAATTGACAATAAATATGAGGAGTCATTTCTAGACTCTCAATTCTGTTATCCTATCTATCTATCTATCTATCTATCTATCTATCTATCTATATCTTATGCCAGAACCATGTATATCTATATGTCTTGATTACTGTGGCTCCATAGTAAGTTTTAAATTCAGGAAGTGTCTCTTAAAATATTGTTTTAGCTGTTCTGAGTTTCTTATATTTTCCTAAAATTTTATGATCGGCTTGTCTAATTTTTCAAAGAAGTTGGCTGGGATTTTGATCTGGGTTGTTTGAATCCATGGATCCTTTGGGGGTTATACTGCTGTGGGAGCAATATTAAGCCTTCCAGTGCACCAATGTGAGCTGCCACCTTCTCCTCTTAACACTAGCCCTGACTGCAGGTCCAGTTGGGCTAGGCCGGCCTGGGGACTGGGGGCACCTGGGGTCTTCTACAAGTCATTTACACCGTTTCTTCCCTTCTTTCTACCGTCTCCAGGTCCCCTCCGTTCCAACCCCTCAGTTGCCACCGTTACCACCACGATCAAGCAAGGGGTGTGAGGCTTTTCAACCTCATCCTGCCCTACAAAACCAGACAGTTGTCTTTAGGTTTTCAAAGCCTCTAAAACCGGCAGCTGCCTGGTGTAGGGAGGGTCCCACAAATCATGGTAACCAGTAAGATCTGCTTTAATGTGTGGCATTTGGGTTGCCCAGGGCAACCCACTCCCTAAGGAGGGTGGCTGGGGTGTGCTTGCTCCAGGCGGGCCTCACTGAGTGGTATATGCTTCTGCCTGGAAGGCAAACTAATCCTAGGACATCTTTCCTTTGGAGAGGCTGAAGGTCTAAATACAACTCCGATTTACACAGCGAACTGTATCTTAGAATAGGTATGAAGGTGTGGTTAGCTCCCATCTGGTTCCCACAATTCAGGCTTTTTTAGCAGCTTGGGAAGAGTTTTGTTATCTTGCTACTTACGATACTGGCTGAAAAGGGGGGTGAACCAGCAAGACTGCCCTATGGGGGCAGGCAGAGGGAGTGGAGGTGACAGTGGTGGCCTCCATGCATACACACTGCTCCCTCTACTACCCTGCCCTTGGCTGATTCCCTCTACCTCCAGCTTCCACATGGCATCATCAGGAGGGGGCCCAGCCTGAGTCCCTAGCTAGGCACTCCAAAAGCCGGGTATCCCACAAAGGAGCCCACCAGAAATTGAGTCCTGTGTGGGGTCTGTCCAACCTCTGAACTTGCTTCTGTGGGGTTTGGTTTCCACATTAAAAATCTCACATCTCCAGCCAGTCGGGTGCACCCAAGCAGGAGAGGCCTCAGTTCAGCAACAGGAAACCCAGGCTGCCCCCGAGGCTGGCACCGCCACAGGGAGACTCCTACAGGAAGTGCACACCTTCCCGGGCCCTGTCTGCAGCAGGCTACCTATGGGCTTTCACCCTCCCCGCGAAAATGATGTCAATATGTGGAGAGGTTTTTGTTTTTTTTTTTTTAAGATTTTATTTGTTAGAGAGAGAGAAAGCACAAGAAGCAGGGGGAGCTGCAGGCAGAGGGAGAGGACAAAGCAGGCTCCCCCTTGAGCAGGGAGCCCGACTCGGGCTTGATCCCAGGACCCTGGGATGACGACCTGAGTTGATGGCAGACGGTTCACCAACTGAGCCCCCCAGGTGACCCATGGAGGTTTAGCTAAGCTACTCCACGGTGTTGCCATCCCCACATCCATTCTTTGGCCAATGGCTTACGGGGGCCTCACATTGACACTAGCCCCTTTGTGTGCAAGTGCACACCCCACACAGTGGCCACAGAGTCACAGGCAAACGTAGCTTCCTGATACGACTTCCCCAACAGCCCTGTGAACAGCAATCTCCCCTGCTTCCCCAAGCCTAGACGCCTTACGTACTAAGCTAAGACCTTGTGGAACTTCCAAAATCCCACTCTTCGGTTTGAATTGCTCAATTCAGCCTGGGAACCCGAAAGCATTCCGCCCAGGGAGCCTCACTAAAGGCATGTGCCCCATGTCCTGACCCCCTAACTGTCCTCTGCCTCCATCTCCCCGCCCCTGGAGGAATGCGGGCTCCTCCCCTCAGGACCTGTGAGTAACAAAGTTCTCCACTTCAATTTCTCTTGAGGTCTGTTGTTGAAATGGGGTTGTAGCGGGAGCATAGGGCTCACCCCCAGTATCCTGTGTCCCGCTTATCAAGTGCTAAACGAGCAAAGTCACAGGATAGCCGCAGAGGATGGGAACCATGGCCAAGCCACTTTTCACCCCCTCAAGGACTCAGCCATCTGCCCCAGTGTGGTGTGAAGACCACAGAGACCCGGCCAGGCCAGCTCAGGTCGGGGACAGGAGGCACAAGGAGACCTCTGGCTGGGAACAGGGCTGACTCCTCGGAAACCAGGAGGCAGATTGCGGGCCTCAGGGGATCATGAGGTAGCGGGGAGCAAATGGCTGAAAATGCCTGTCCCATTGTAGGCTGGCTTCTGCAGCCCACCATGGATCAGTGTCACCTGGCCCTCTGGGGCAGGGAACTTGCCGCTGTTCCCTCTGGGGCCATCCCCCTACAGGAGGGAGGCGGCCAAGGCTGTGTGCACCTGCGTCTCCCGCCCACACCTCGCACCCCCCCCCCCCGGCTGCAATCATCACCCCTTGCCCACTTGTTTGTTTTCCCAGCACCCTGACATGACTCTGTCCCTCTGCCGCGTGTCCCCACTTACTCTCTTTCTTCCCTTGATGACTTAGGAACATAAATCCAGCGCCCACTTTGGCAGGACACATGCTAACAGAGGAACATAAAACAGATGTTCGCAGTTGTCCGAATGTTAATGGTGAGCTGCCGCGTTGTTCTCCCTTTGGTGCTGGTTTAAAAGTTGTAATTGTCCTGATATTCTTTTGATCTCAAGCACAGCAGGGGATTCTGTGAAAAGAAAAGAAAAACAGAAGAACAACAACAACAGAATTCCAGTCTTGTGTGATTTCTTTGAAATACTTTGGAATAGTTCTCAGTGCTTTATCCTAATACGGACCATGTTTTCGTCTGCATTTCAAAACACAAACATAGCTATAAAATGTGTTGTTTGTTCTTAAACCTACTGTTGGATGTGATCCTGTTTGAATTCACAATATATTTGCTTCTACTTGCTCATTATATAAAAGATGTTGGGAAATCTTTATAATACTACAGAGAAGCGTGGCGGGGGCACCGGGTGGCTCAGTCAGTGGAATGTCTGCCTTTGGCTCAGGTCATGATCCCAGGGTCCTGGGGCCCTGCTCCGTGGGAGCCTGCGTCTCCCCCTCCCTCTTCGGGTCGCTTCCCCTGCTTGTGCTCTCTCTCTCTCTGTCAAATAAATAAATGAATAAACAAATCTTTACAAAAACTACTACAGAGAACTGTGATAAATATGAAGCCTATTTTTTTGCATTTGAATATTTTTTTTCCTTTAAATAAAACTGGGAAAAGTAGGAAGTCACTGATTTTTTTTCCTACTGCTCTGGCATTTCTTATTCATATTTAAAGTTCGCTTTTACTAAACACAGAGTATATCACATTCACGCATTCCCTGTTTCTCGGCACCACTGTCCACAGAAGACAGCAGTATCTACAGCCGCTACCGAAGTCGGGAAGCAGAGAGGTTCAGACAGCTGTGGATGGAAATCCCTGAGCTCGAGGATCCTATTTCCTCTCCAGGGGGCTGTTACCATCCAGGCTGCGCTGCCCTCAGGGACCCGCCATAGCCCTTCTAGGTTGCCTCCGATAGAAGACATGGGTTCTTACTGGAGCAGGAGCCCCGAGGTCATGACCTGCCCCCAAGGCAGACACTTAACCAGCTGGACCACGCAGGCACCTCCAAGATGGGACATGTTAGTGCGCAGGAGCCTCTCCTCCACTTCCCAGCCTCAGCCCAGGGGGAGAATGGGAAGATGCCTGGGCCAATGGGCTTCATCTTCTTGGGTTTTTTTTTTTTCTCTTTAAATTATGAACTCTAGAATCACTTTTGATCAAGGCAGAGGAACCCCACTGGGCAAGGACATACTTCTTCAGAAGAGTTTTCACTCGGAGGATGGTGAGAGCGCACACGCATTTTCCTCCCATGTGTTCAGCGAGGGAGCCCAAGAACATGTTACCAGGGCAGCTGGCACTGCAGTCACAGCGCCCTCAAGGATTGTGACAAGACCTCGTGGAAGCAGAGGATCGCAGGGCAGAGGCCAGGCCAGGGGGGCTGTCACGGAGGGGATCTGCTCCACACCTCTACTCTGCCGCTGCCTCTGTCCTCATCAGAGCCTCTGGAATCCTCATTTTCGGTGCCGCTCACCTCCTCCGGGCACTCCTTGTGCCAGCCGTTCTCTCCGTTCTCATCATTTTCATCTTCACAAATGTCCTCTGGTTGCTAACCACCACTCGGCAGCTTCTGCTCCTGGCTGTAGGGCCGCTGTAGGCCCCTCGGGCCATCTGGGGGGCCATCACACACGTAGCCGTCCTTCTGTTCCTCCTGGGGGCCGGCTCTTGGTCCATCCTTGGGACAGTCAGCTGCTCATGGCTCAACTCTGAAGCTGCAGAGGACTCCGTCCGGGTCAGATGTGTTTCAGGAGCTGTGGAAGGTGGCCTCGTGGTCTCCCTGCTGGTGGACCGGGTCAACAGCTGGAAGGAAGCATCCTTAGCGGCTTCTGGGTTTCCCAAGCATCATCAGCCTCCAGGCCACTGGAGGGAATCCCCAGAATCAGTGGCTAGAGACCACCCCAAAGCGCCTTCCGGCCGATAACCTGAGCCATAGCCCACACGTTGTGCTGACATGCCGCTGGGTGCCTGGGATTGTGCAGGGTGGCTCACAGCAGTGGCTGCCCTGCTGGCTCCCTCCCAGGAGCGCACTAGGGCCATCACCTGGAAGACGTTATTCCCCGCTGCTCTCTCTGGGTCCCTGGGGGCGTCCTTGGGGCCATTACTGGACTGTGTGGCTCCAGGGCCTCTACAAGTGAAGAGGAGAACTTCGGCAGGCTCCCTGCTGCTGTACTTGGGCCCCATGCAGAGTACGCCCCTGTCCTGCCTGCCTCTAGGGCGCTGTCCCCAAGCCTCTTCTTGCTGTATTATAGTATTTTAAGCTTACAAGTTGATCCTCGAGCAACAGGGATTTGAACTGCACAGTCCACTCAAACAGTATTTTTAACAATAAATACAGTCTAGACCTATAAATGTATAAATGTATTTGCTCTTCCTTATGATTTTCTTAAGAACATTTTCCTTTCTCTAGCTTACTTTGTTGTAAGAATACAACATGTAGTACATATAACATGCAAAATATATGCTGACCAACTGTTTAGGCGATCTCTAAGGATCCTGGCCAATAGCAGGCTATTAGGAGTTTAAGTTTTGGGGGAAGCAAAAATTATATGTGGATTTTCCACTTCACATAGGATCAGTGCTGCTATGTTGCTAAAGGGTCGACTGCACTTAAAACTCTTTCTTGTCAAGATGACTGGTCTTAATCTCAGCTCCATACAAGCAGCTGCCTCAATTCACCAGAAAGAATCTTTGGGCCAAACCCATCCTTTTACGGTATTTGGAACATGTTAGCAATTGTACAATTTGTCAGAATGAGCAACACAAGAAGAGCCAGCTAAAAGTTGTACAGAGTGTGTAAAACAACAAAGAGAAGATTACAGACATGAAAAGCTTTACCCGGTTGCTGAGCTAAACAGCCACCAGCATGCGTCTTACCAAAACCTAGATCTAATCACTGATGTATTCTGAGATCCTGCAAACTCCTTGCCACCTGGCTTTGGATGGCCCTCTTTCTGGCAGTGGGAACCATGTAGATGGTTCTTTCTAGGAAGACAGTTGGAACTTGTTGTTTTTTTAAATTAAACATTTTATTTATTTAAATACACACACAGAAAGAGAGAGAGAGAGAGAGAGAGAGGCAGAGACACAGGCAGAGGGAGAAGCAGGCTCCCCACAGGGAGCCCGACATGGGACTCCATCCCAGGACCCTCAGATCACGACCTGAGCCGCAGGGAGATGCTCAACTACTGAGCTACCCAGGCATCTTACTGACCACCCTCTGAGGCAGTAGACAAACCCTTCTCAACTTGACCCCAACTCACATTTCATTTTCCTTGCTCTTTACCAGCCCTCCCTAACCAGTGTATGAGCTGTACTCACATTGAAAGTTAACACTGAAAATCCTTGCTGTGTCTCTAAAACTGCTGCCTTTAGTTTACAAAGATAGGAGCACTATCCCAATGTCAAAACTAAATATACTTTTTAGCTCATTTATTTTAGTTTACATACAATAATATTCATTCCTTTTTCTGGACCGTTCCATGAATTTTAACACATGCATAGTTGTAGGTACAAACACCACAATCAAGATACAGAGCACTCTCATCACCTCTGAAAAGTTCCCTTATGCCACCCCATTGTAGTCAACCTCTTCCCTCATCCTTACTACCTAAGAACTACGGATTGGTTTTCTGCTCCTATGGTTTTTCCTTTCCTGAAATGTCATATAAAAGAAAACTTTGAGGTGCCTGGGTGGTTCAGTTGGTTGAGTATCTGCCTTCAGTGCGGGTCATGACCTCAGGGCCTTGAGGTGGAGCCCCACATTGGGCTCCCAGCTCAGCGGGTTTCTGCTTCTTCCTCTGCCCCTGCCTCTCCTCCCACTCCTGCTCATGCTTTCAAATAAATAAATAAAATTAAAAAAAAATTAAAGAAAAGGAGCACTTTTACATAGGCCTCTTTAACTTGGATGAATGCTTTTGAAATTCCAAGTTATTGCATGTAACCACTTGTTTCTTCCTTTGAATTGTGGGAGATTTGTATAGATGCATCATAATTCATCTATTTATTGAAAGGAATTTAGGTTTTGGTAGTTATGAATAAAGCTGCTACAAATATTTGCTTACATTTTTTTTTTAAGATTTTATTTATTTATTCATGAGAGACACACACAGAGAGAGGCAGAGACACAGGCAGAAAAAAAAAAAAAAAAAAAAAAGAGACACAGGCAGAGGGAGAAGCAGGCTCCATGCAGGGAACCCGATATGGGACTCAATCCGGGGTCTCCAGGATCAGGCCCTGGGCTGAAGGCAGCGCTAAACTGAGCCACCCGGACTGCCCCTGCTTACAATTTCTTTGTGCAAACATGAATTTTCCTTTTTCTTGATTAAATACCTATGTGGGATTGAAGGGTATGTGATAAGTGTATGTTTACCTTTTTTAAGCTGTCAAGCTTTTCCAAGGTGGCTGTACTGGTTTTGCCAGCAACTTTTTTTTAAATCTCACTTAAAAAAATGATTTTATTGATATATAATTCACAAGTCATAGAATTCACCCATTTAAAAAGTACAATTCGGGGATCCCTGGATGGCTCAGGGGTTTAGCGCCTGCCTTCCGCCCAGGGCGTGGTCCTGGGGTCACGAACCAAGTCCTGCATTGGGCTCCCTGTGTGGAGCCTGCTTCTCCTCTTCTCCTTCTGCCTGTGTCTCTGCCTCTCTCTCTCTCTCTCTCTGTCTCTCATGAATAAATAAATAATTTTTTTAAAAAAGTACAATTCAATGTTTTTTAGTATATTCACAGAATTATGCAAAGACTACCACAATCAGGATACCTGGGTGGCTCAGCGGTTGAGCATCTGCCTTAGGCTCAGGGCGTGATCCTGGGATCCTTGGAGTGAGTCCACACTGGGCTCCCCACAGGGAGCCTGCTTCTCCCTCTGCCTGGGTCTCTCATGAATAAATAAATAAAATCTTTTAAAAAATTACTACAATCAATTTAGGACATTTTCATCAGCTCTAAAAAGAAATGCTGCACCCATTAGGAGATACTCCTTACTGACCTCCAACCTCTCCAGCCATAGGCAGTCAAAATCTACTTCTTTTTATAGATTTGCTTAGATTGGACATGTCATATTGATGGAATCATACAATAATGTAGTATTGTGTGACTGGTTTCTTTCTTTCTTTTTTTTTAAAGATTTATTTTTTTTTTAATTTTAAAAATTTTCTTGTTTATTTATTTATGATAGTCACACACAGAGAGAGAGAGAGAGAGAAAGGCAGAGACACAGGCAGAGGGAGAAGCAGGCTCCATGCACCGGGAGCCCGACGTGGGACTCGATCCCAGGTCTCCAGGATCGCGCCCTGGGCCAAAGGCAGGTGCCAAACCGTTGCACCACCCAGGGATCCCTATTTATTTATTTATTTATTCATTCATGATAGAGAGAGGCAGAGACACAAGAGGAGGGAGAAGCAGGCTCCATTCCAGGAGCCCGACATGGAACTCGATCCTGGGACTCCAGGATTGCACCCCGGGCCAAAGGCAGGCACCAAACCACTAAGCCACACAGGGATCCCAGTGTGACTGGTTTCTTAGCATAATTTTGAGATTCATTCATATGGTAGCATATATTAGTATTTTATTCCTTTTTATGGGCAAATAATATTCCAGTATTTGGGTATAACATATTTCATCCATCCATCTGTTGATTGACATTTGGGATGTTTCCACTTTTTTGGCAACTATGAATAATGTTGCTATGAGCATCTGTGGACAAGTTTTTGCATGGACACGTGTTTTCCTTATTGTTGGGAATTACTTACTCCATGAGACTGGAATTGCTGGATCATATGGCATCTCTATATTTCAACACTCAATGAAGGACAAGGCTGTTTTTCAAGGTGGCTGCATCATTTTGTATTCCCACCAGTCATGCATGGGATAATTGTGACGTTGGGGTCTTCCAACAAGCTGTACACAGCAGGAGGGCTAAACCAGTACCTGTGTAGTTGCAGAAGTGGGAGTGGAGTAGTACCTGGAGTTTTGTACTGAGTAGGCAGAAACAAAGGAAGTAGGGTACTTATAGCAGCAGTCTAGGGTGGAATGCAGAACCCCACAATATTCTAGGGTGAACAGTGTTGCCTTTATCTCCTATACCACCACAGTCCCAGGCCTCCATCTTTTTTCCAATTTCCAGGTGTGGGACCCAGGAAATTTGACAAAAATCCCCTACCCCTGGACAAGCAGAGCAGGACTAACTCCATTTTGTGCTGCACCTGCCACCTCCTGTATGACCCCCACAGGACCTGCTTATTGCTTAGGGTGCTGCTCCACCCTAGTCAAGCCGCTGGGCACACCCTAATCGGAAACCGGCTCAGTGATAGGTCAGTTCAAATGGATACCTTAGGGTAAAATGTAACTCAATCGGCCACCTGCGTGTGGACCGACATGACTGCAACTTTCTGCGTATCCCATGGGCCACTGGCCCCTATAAAGCTGCTACGCCTCTAGGTCTCGGGGTCCAAGTCCCTGCTCCGCTGTGTCGGGTGCTCTTGGACCCAAGCTCGAGCGTGTACTAAACCCTCGTGTGTTTGCATCGGTGTCGGCTCCTGGGTGGTTTCTCGGATTCGCGATCTTGGGCACAACACCAGGTCTGCAGAGAGGTTCAGCTGGGCAGCTAGCAGGGCTGAACCGGTCACACAAAACAGTGGGAGAGGCTGAGAGAAGACTGAGACAGGCGCGAGCCCGCGGCTCCACGAGATCGCGCACGCTGGGGGCCGCGAGGCCCTTACCAGTTCCCTTTCTCAGGCTTTGGGACACACACATCACGAGGAGGCAGCACTCCCAGATGTCGGTGTCGGGGAGGCTGAAGGGCCTTTAGACCCCAAATGATGATTTTCCAGAGACAAAACTTACGTATTTTTAAAAAATATTTTATTTATTCATGAGAGACACAGAGAGAGGCAGAGACGCAGGCAGAGGGAGAAGCGGGCTCCGTGCGGGGAGCCCGACGTGGGACCCGATCCAGGGTCTCCAGGATCAGGCCCTGGGCTGCAGGCGGCGCCCAACCGCTGAGCCACCCGGGCGCCCCAACATTTTACGTATTAAAGCTGAGTCCTGGGAGGCAGTTCTTGGTTGAGCGGTGAACCCCTCCGTCTCCGAGTCCGCACCCTTCGTAACGAGAGACCCGACTGCGTTCCGGGGGCGCTGGGCTGGGCCGGGGGGCGGGAGACGCTGGAGAAACTGGGGGCCCAGCACCTGCCCGCAGCCCCGCGCGCGCCCCGAGCGCCACCTCCCGGCCGCGGCCCCGCCCCTCGCGCCGTCGGGGTCCGACCCGCGGCGCCGCCACTCCGCCCCGCGCCTCACCCGGGGCCCGCAGGGACGCACCGGAAGTGGGCGCTGTCACCATGGGAGCCGAGGACCCGGGCCCTCCCGGGGCTGGCCTCGTCGTTGGCCACGCCCCGTCCTGGGGTCGGGGCCGTTAGGGCGGCGGCAGCGCGGTCCTTTCCCGGGGGAAGGGGTTCGATTGACCATGGAGGTGAGATTGAGAGAATAATGACGTCCGCACACGACCTGTACTTTCTGTGTATATACTTGGGTCTGCTTGGTTTGGGGTGCCTCAAACTCTGTATAGTTGGATTGTGGGTTTGTGTTTTGTTTTTGTTTTTTTATAATCTGAGGATCTTTCTATCATTAAGGATTAGATACGTTTACTCACATTGCTGTAGTTTGCAAATCAGTATAAACACTTGGTGAAAGGTTGTCCTGAACGGGAGCACTAAACACACGCCTAGATTTGGGTTGAAGTAGGTAGGACCGTGCTGGGTGCTGGGTGCTGGGTGCTGGGTGGCGAGGAGCCAGAAGGTGTGCACCGGAGGCTGGCGGGCGGCTCCCATGGGGTTAGACCTGCTAAGTCACTAAGCCACTTGAGAACGACAGAGAGTTTTAGAGCCCGTTAGGGTGTGATGACAGAGGGACGGAGGAGTTGTTTGGGGTGATGGAACTTCTCTGGATCCTGATTGTGCTGGAATTTTTTTTTAAATCTTTTTTTTTTTTTTTTAATTTTTATTTATAATAGTCACATAGAGAGAGAGAGAGAGGCAGAGACACAGGCAGAGGGAGAAGCAGGCTCCATGCACCGGGAGCCCGATGTGGGATTCGATCCCGGGTCTCCAGGATCGCGCCCTGGGCCAAAGGCAGGCGCCAAACCGCTGCGCCACCCAGGGATCCCGATTGTGCTGGAATTTACACAAATCGATACATGTGCTAAACCTATAACAAGGCAGTTTTATTGTATTTTAATTTTAAAAGTAGAAATTTACAATTTAACCCCCAAATAAGTAAACCTCCTGTGTCTGACCACCCAAGGTGATGGATATTTTGTTTCTTTAACCAGTCTGATTTCTCTGCGATGTCTCTTCAGCTGTCCGTGTTTTATCTATAATTAAAAATGACAGAGTGGGGGGATCCCTGGGTGGCGCAGCGGTTTGGCGCCTGCCTTTGGCCCAGGGCGCGATCCTGGAGACCCGGGATCGAATCCCACGTCGGGCTCCGGGTGCATGGAGCCTGCTTCTCCCTCTGCCTGTGTCTCTGCCTCTCTCTCTATCTCTCTGTGACTATCATCAATAAATAAAAATTTAAAAAAAAGCTATTAAAAAAATAATTAAAAAAAAATGACAGAGTGTATCAGTCTTACCAAGACTGAGACTTGATGCTGCAGCTGTCATAGATTTGGTATTTAGGGCGTCTGGGAGGCTCAGTCAGGTAAGCATCTGCCTTTGGCTCAGGTGGTAATCCTAGGGTCCTGGGATCAAGCCCTAAGTTGGGCTCCCGGCTCAGTGGGGAGCCTGCTTCTCCCCTGCTTGTGCTCTCTCGCTCTCTCTCTCTCTCTCAAAAAAAAAAAAAAAAAAAAAAAAAAAAAAGATTTGGTATTTATGGTGAGCATTCTGAACACTGGTGCTCACCCACAGTGCCAACACATTTCTAAAAAGGGGGATTGTGGGTTGTGGTTAGGGTTAGATTGGAGTTGGGATTCTGTTAGGTTTGAGTGAAATTCATAATAAATGAGAGGAGAGGGAGCCTTGAGCAGAGATATTTCAGAGAATGCTGGGAATGGGCCACACTTTAGCCTTTTTATATCAGGAGCAAGACCGCCGGTGTGTTTGCCTCTGACAGAATAATGAGAGTTTTTATTTTATTCTCTATATGTTACTGTGTTGTTCAGATTTGCAGTTAAAAACATGTGCCATTTTTATAAAAGAAAAAGCTAATGCTAAAAAGGAAGACAGTGAAGTTGATCTTCCTAAACATCTGGAGCAGGTATTTATTCTGAATTTGTTTCCTTTAGCTCGAGGCTCAGGAAGGATGGTGCTGCCCTGCCATCTAGTGGCAGAACGGCAAAGGGCCTTCCAAACCAGCATTTCGGTGAAACAAAAATTGGTTTTACCAACTTTGAGGAAGACAACAGATATACCTTGTTCTGGGTAAAACTTTGATTCGGTTGGAGACTTATTGATCCCAAACACAGATCAAGTATTCTATCTTACGGTAAAATCTCATCCTTTTGGCATCATCAAGGAACAAAACTCCTCCACGCAAGGCTTAACTCTTAAGGAACTGTGTAAAAATTAAATGAATGCTCTCGCTGTTTCTTAAACAAGAGTCAATTGAACAAAACCACCTTTCCTTTAGAGCTCCTGGTTTAAAAAAATATCACCAGGAAGATCCTGGTTTAGTTGTAGTTACTCAGTAAATCCTGGGCTTGGCGTAGCAGTTTCTTAGGGTTACACCCTGCATTGGTTTGCTAGGTCAGCTACAGCATAGTGCTACAGACTGGGTGGCTTGAGCAACGGAAGATCCTTGTCTCACAGTTCTGGAGGCTGCACTTTCAAGATCAGGGTGTTGGCAGCACTAGTCCCTTCTGAGGGCTGGGAGGGAAGGTTCAATTCCACGCTTCTCTCTCTTTGGCTTGTGGATGGCCATGTTTTCCTTGTGTCTCGTCACCTTCCCTTCCCTTCATATGTGTCTCTGTGTCCAAATAGCCCCTTTTAATAAAGACTCCAGTCACATTGCGTTAGTGCCAATGTAAGGACCCCAGTTTAACTTGCTTAACCCTTTAAAGACCCTATGTCCATATAAGGTCACACCCTGAAGTGTGGAGGTTAGAGTTCAACATGTGAATGGGGGCAGGGTGCACCATTCAACCCTGATTCAGCTTTCTATCCAGCTGAACCACAATTCTGTTTTGATAAACAATAAGCATGAGGTGGGCGATACAAAGAAAAGGTGCCGTTACCATTTCGTAGGTGTCATGGGTGGCCGTGAGTCAGACTAGAATGGAAGGGGCCTGACCAAGAGCTGGGCAGGCCCCGTGATGGATGGTGGGGATTGTTGACCCAGCAGGCGACGGGGTGGGCAGTGTGGACACACACTGCATGGAGTGGGGAGGGGAGGCCGTCAGCTGGCCAGGCATTGAGGGGAAGTACATTGTCTGGCAGTGGGGTATTGGGGCCCATGCTGAGGATAAGAGAAAAGGGATGGGGGACCTGGAGCCAGTGCAGGTCCTGGGAGCAGCTTCATTGGGGCATGATGGCGAAGAGCTGAACCACTCAACTGCAAGATGTGCGTGTCATTGTTGAACTGTGTACTGGGGCATGATTGAGCTTTGCCGCTGTAGGCAGCGTTGTGGCCTGGGCCCATATGAGCTGGCACAGTTGTGCTGGGCCCTACGAGTGCGGCTGGGCTCTGCGGAGGTGGTCTGCAGTGCAGACTCCTGGGCAGCCTCAGTGTCTCCAGACATCAGCTGGGAGGGTAAATCTGCTGGGCTGGGGTTTGTCCCTCTGCTGTAGCAGTAATTTAACATCGTGTGAAGGTTTCCGATGCAATTCAACCATTTCCTAGGTTATCTGGGAAATTTATTTGGAGGTCTGGGAGTAAATCCTGAGAGTGTTCTAATGAAATCCCATAAATCTTTGATGTAAAGATCTAAAATTTTATATATTAGTTTAGCTTTATATAAGGTTCACACAAGATTTACAAACATACCCTGTTTGCTTGATCGTATCTCGGCAGGTAGAGATTTTCCAAAATGTGGAAATCACTTCATTATATAGGTCTGGACATCATAATGGCAGTTAATAAAATGAAATTCTAATTGAGTTTTCATTTTATTGCTGTTTTCTTAAGGAGAAGAATTTGCAGAAGGTAAGAAAAACACCTTCTAGAAGATTACAACATAATTAGCAAAATGAACAGATCGATACAAATGTATACAAGTTAGTCTTTTCTGGCTTTCCAGTGACCCATTATTAGAAATCTGATTGGCAGGTATTTCTGCAATTAGTTGATTCTGGAAATTTTGGCAAGCTTTGCTCCTTTCTACCTTAAGAATTGGGAACTGCCCAGTTTATAAATGCCAATATAACAATATCCTTTAGTGTTTAAAGTGCTTTGGGAAGGGGCACCCGGGGGGCTCAGCCAGTGAAGTGTCTGCCTTGGGCTCAGGTCGTCATCCCAAGGTCCTGGGGTTGAGCCCCTTGGGCTCCCTGCTCCACGGGGAGCTTACTCCCACCTCTCCCTCTGCCCACCCTCCACGTCTTGTGCACTCTCTCTCCCCCTCTCTCTCTCATAAAATCTTTTAAAAAAATGCTTTGGGAAATGTCTCTTCCCGTGAAGGGGGGGTCCAAGAGCATCCCCTGGTCTCCTGATGACCTACCCTCAGCTGAGCGAAGAATTCAATCAGGAGAATGGGAAACTGTAGACAGCCACACAACATCTACTTCCCTGTCTTGTTTCTTAAGAGAAACCTAACTTAAGTGGCAAAATGACCAGCTAAATTCTACATTTCTTGGGCTTCCTTGCAGCCAGGGTGTCTAACAAAACAGAAGTGCAAGTGGCTGGGTGGGACTTACAGACAATGACTATACAAAGGGACAGTGGTAGGTGCTCCTCTTGGCTGCTCTTTTCCCCACTCCCTCTTGTTTGTTGCCTAGAACAAAGATGTGATGGATGGAGCTACAGCCACCTTTCTGGGACCAAGAAGATTGTAAAAACTTGAGCTATGGAACCAGTGCCAACCACCAGGTATTTCTGGACTTTTATTACATATAAAAAGTGAATACTCTTCAGTCAATGTACACACATCTGTGTGTTTCATGTTCTGTTACTAAGAGCTGGATGTAGCTCATAACTGATAGAGAAGATCAAAGGTGTGAGAGAAGAAAAAAAAAAATCCCCTGGAGGAAGGTCTCAGAAGGGAAGGAGATTGTGGGATTATTAAACAATAAGAAGAAAGTTGACAAAAGAGGCAAAGATTTCTGTTTCAGAAATAGAAACAAAGGCAGAGGAGGGTGAATGGCAGTTTGTGAGCCCACCCTAAGGGGCAAATGGACAGGAAGCGTCTCTCATCTGGGGATAGGAGAGACCATGTGGTAAGTGAGTGAGGTGTCAGATCCTCGGTGAGAATGCAGGTGTTGGAAACACCACCCAGGGGAAGGTCAACAGGAGAGCATTGCCATCGCAGACAGGGACACAGGAGCGATGCGGCTGGCATCTGCAGGACCCCACATGTGGTGGCCCATTGAGCCCCTTGCTCAGGAGTCTCACTGACCATGTAGGACCCCCAGCCCCAGTGCAGCCCCCTCTCTCTGGTTACTGTGTGGGGGTTGCCCTGAGAACACACGCCACAGAACAAAGCAGAACCAGAAGGCCCGAGTTCAAATCCCAGCTGCTCCGTGCACCCAGAAATGCTCCACTTTCTATACTTGCACAAAGGGGAGTAATACAGGCAGCTCATGGTGTCAGGAGGAGGATGTAGGGAACGTGCATGAAGCACTGAGGACTGGCACAGAGTCACCACACCAGTGATGACACTTGAGGAGCTACCTCAAAAGGAAGTGTGAAAGCAAGAGGCACATGACAGATGCTTAGCCCTGAGAAACAAGCATTACTAGAATGCAGCTTCCAGCTGGCATCTTCTTTGGTCAGGTTATAACCCGTATCCAATATATGTGTGCATGTGGATGTCAACTGACCTACTTTATTATTTATTTATTTATTTATTTATTTATTTATTTATTTTTCATTCATTCATTCATTCATGAGAGGGGGGGGGTGGGCAGAGACACAGGCAAAGAGAGAAGCAGGCTCCATGCAGGGAGCCCGATGTGGGACTTGATCCCGGGTCTCCAGGATCATGCCCTGGGCCAAGGGTGGCGCTAAACCACTGAGCCACCCGGACTGCCCCTGACCTACTTTTAATTCTGAGAAAGAAGTTATCGCAGGAAGTGGGTTTTACCTATACTCTTGTGTGTTGACATTAGAAACTATCTCAAAAGTATGTGTGAAAGCAACAGGCGAGTGCCATATACTTTTTTTTTTATTATTTTTTTATTTATTTATTTATTTTATTTTTTATTTTTTATTTATTTATTTTTTTTTACTTTTTTTTTTTTAAGATTTATTTATTTATTTATGATAGTCATAGAGAGAGGCAGAGACAAAGGAGGAGGGAGAAGCAGGCTCCATGCCGGGAGCCCGACGTGGGACCCGATCCCGGGAACTGCTGAGCCACCCAGGGATCCCCCGAGTGCCATATACTTAACCCTGAGAAGGAAGTGTTAGTATAATGTAGTTTTAAACTAGTATCTTGGGGCAGCCCGGGTGGCTCAGCGATTTAGCGCTGCCTTCAGCCCAGGGCCTGATCCTGGAGACCCTGGATCGAGTCCCATGTCGGGCTCCCTGCATGGAGCCTGCTTCTCCCTCTGCCTGTGTCTCTGCCTCTCTCTCTCTCTCTCTCCTCTGTGTATTCTCATGAATAAATAAACAAAATCTTTAAAAAAATAAAATAAACTAGTATCTTGTTTGGCAAGTTTAGGGTCAGGCTCAGGGTCAGGGTTAGGGTCAAGGTTAAGGTTAGGGCCAGGGTCAGGGAAAGGGTGAGGGTCAGGATTAGGGTTGGGGTCAGGGTTAGGGTTAGGGTAAGGGTCAGGATCACGGTCAGGGTTAGGGTTAAGATCAGGGTCGGGCTCAGGGTTTAGGGGTTCGGGTTTGGGTTCTGGTTTGTGTAAAGTACTAAAGCATTGCCTAGGAAATGTACATTTATGGTGTTTGCTTCTTATTGCAAAGAACTTAAGGATTTGGGATCCCTGGGTGGCGCAGCGGTTTGGCGCCTGCCTTTGGCCCAGGGCGCGATCCTGGAGACCCGGGATCGAATCCCACGTCAGGCTCCCGGTGCATGGAGCCTGCTTCTCCCTCTGCCTGTGTCTCTGCCTCTCTCTCTCTCTCTCTGTGTGACTATCATAAATAAATAAAAATTAAAAAAAAAAAAGAGTGAAAAAAAAAAGAACTTAAGGATTTTTGAGTCTGTTGGTAAACATGGTTTGTGCTTTATTGTTTCATAAATTTACATCTGAAGAATTCTGATATAAGGGTTCCTACTTGCTCACTACATTGTTTTCAAGGGAGACTAAGTTTTCTAAAAGTTAAAATTCTGCTATGTCTATAGACCGATAGGAAAGAGGGGAAAATTCTGTGTGTAGAAAACTAGGAGATATGTTGCAAAAAACTAAGGAATGGAAATGCATTTAGACTGAAAGTAAAAGTAGGATATTTTGAAATAAGCAAGACTGGTTGTTTGGAAAGATAGGACACGGTACAAAATGTAAATGCAAAGCTAGAGTTAAGGTTAGAGACCAGGAATTTGGAGGGCCATATCTGCCAGCAGCGAGGGTTGGGTTTAATGTTAGGGTGTGGATTAGGGGTTAGGGTTAGGGCTCACGAGCTTGGATGGTCCTATCTGCCTACCTGGTGGAGACCCCCCAGGGGGCTGAGTTGAGGACGAGGCCCTGCGTGAGGCTCGGGCTCGGAGCTCATGTGCAGGGGAGCGCTGCACATTGGCCTGGGCTCAGGGGGCCCTTAGTCTATCTCCACTTCCTCCTATCTACCCCTCATACAAATGGCACTTTGTCCAACCTGAGGATTGGCTGACCTTTATGGTGTCACTCACTAGTCCCCCATCCTTCAAAGGTTGGAGCCAGGCCTTGGGACTTGGTTGGGGCAGAACCCAAATTAGGGTGAGGGTTAGGGCCCAAGAGCTGGGACGGTTAACAGGTTAGGGTCAGACTGGACTGTAGCCGCTGCCTGCCCAGGGTGTGTGTGTGTGTGTGTGTGTGTGTGTGTGTGTGTGTGTGTACGTGCACATGTGTCCTGAGGGGGCTGGCATCCTTGGGCTGGCTCCTGCAATTCAATTCCCACTTGCCAATAGTCAAAATCATGAAGAAGAGGGGGAAGCAGGCAGATGCCTGAAATCCAAAATCCATTCCTCCTCTGGAAGCAAAAATCACCCCAAGCCATGGGGCCCCTCCTTCTGGGGTTCACATTGGAGCACCTCCCAGATCAGCAGGCAGGAAGGGGCCCAAGGGCTCCCCTGGACCTACACGGCCCGCTGCAGACTTGCCCATGGGAGCTTGACAATGGGAGTGGGGAACACATCGATTGACTTTTGGGTGGACACAAGGGCGACATAAATGGCTTTCAAGCCAATTCAAGCTGGTTTATTTTAAAAAGTCATGTTTTGCAGTGATCAATGTCACACATCATACTGATACCCAGCTTTATCCCTCCCGCCCCACCCCGTCCCCTCCAGTTGTAATAATCATTTGATTATGTTGAAGGTAAATGGCATAACGATTTTACATTCCTATATTGTGATACGATTACCAGAATGAGTTTGATTAAGCACCATCATCCCTTATAGATACAAACATGAGAGACTCCTAGCTCTGGGAAGCGAACAAGGGGTAGTGGAAAGGGAAGTGGGCAGGGGGATGGGATGACTGGGTGACGGGCACCGAGGGGGGCACTTGACAGGATGAGCACTGGGTATTATACTATATGTTGGCAAATCGAACTCCAAAAAATATATATATATATAAATAAATAAAAAAGAAAGCAAATGATTTTCCTTGGGATGAGAACTCTCAAGATTTACTCTCTTGCCACCTCTCAGAGACACCATAAAGCAGTATCACTGTAAGTCACCATGTTGTAGTATAAATCGCTATTACTTCTTTATCTTTTTTTTTTAAATTTTTATTTATTTATGATAGTCACAGAGAGAGAGAGAGAGGCAGAGACACAGGTAGAGGGAGAAGCAGGCTCCATGCACCGGGAACCCGACGTGGGACTCGATCCCGGGTCTCCAGGATCGCACCCTGGGCCAAAGGCAAGCGCCAAACCACTGCGCCACCCAGGGATCCCCTATTACTTCTTTATCTTAAAACTGAAAGTTTGTACCTTTTCATCTTTCCCTCAACCCCCATTCTAGTTACTTTAATCCGATCTGTTTTTCTGAGTTTTTTTCTTTTTTTCTTTTTTCTTTTTTTCGTTTTAGATTCCACATATAAGGGAATATATATATGTGTGTAAAATCATAAATATATATTATATAGAATCATAATTTGCTGTTATCTGTCTCACCCATTTCACTTGGCATAATGCCTTCAAAGCCCAGCATGGTCATCCCACGTAACAGGGGTTCCTTTCCCGCGACTGACTCCTGTTCCCTTATAGCTAACACGTTTTTATCCACTCACCGCTGATGGGCATGGATGTGCTCGTGTCTTGGTTGTTGAAAATAGTGCTTTCTGCTCATGGAGGTGAAAGCATTTCCTGGACATATTCTTCTGTTTTCTATGGATATGGTCCCAGAAGTGGAACTGCTCGATCATATGGCAGTTCAATTTTTAAACTTTGAGGAAGCACCATATGTGTCGCACAGTGACTGTACCAACGTGCGATCCCAACAGTAGAGCCCAAGGCTTCCCTTCACTCCACATTCTCAGCAGCAGTTCTCATCTCTTGTCTTTTTTTTTTTTTTTTTTTTTTTTATGATAGCTCTTCCAATGGATGTGATGTGATGTCTCATTGTGGGCTTGACTTGCATTTTTCTGATGGTGAGTCATGTTGTCTACCTGTTTATCATGTGTTTATTTTCTCTAGGAAAACGCCAGAGCATTGTATGCTGCGTCTGGGGTCCAGGGACAAGACTGGTCTCCACAGGACCTTCAGGATCCTCCTTTAGATAGGCATGGGTGGCTGCAGGGTCACTCGTCTGGCTGAGGCGAGGTCCCGAATTTGTAAAGAGGACACCAATGGAGAGGACAGGGAAGGGAGGAAAGGGAGGCTTCTGAAGTCCTTTACTCTGCCCTTGGAGCCTATAGGTCCTGCTCCTTTGCCCCTGTGATTCTGGAAAGTCACTGCCTTGAGGACACCCAAATAAAGCTGTCCTTTTCTTTGGTGGTGTGTTACCCAGGGCTGTAATGCTAGAGCTGGAGAACACGATGCAGGAGGCCTCCTTTGCAATGGTACCTAGGGACCTCTGCTGGAAGCAGTGCAGAGGAAAGACTGCTGCAGAGGCCATTGTGGTCATGCCCCTGCCCAGAGACAACTTGATACTGTTAGAGGCATTTCTCCCTGCAGTCGAGGTGGTTGAAAGGGGAGTTGGGTTCCAAGAACTTTTCATTGATTCATTCCATAACTAGGCACTAAGCACGCACCCTATGCCAGATACCTTGGTGGGCCCACGGGTGGAGCTAAAAATACAAGCTCTCTGCCTTTAGGAACTCACACTCTGAAGATGGACAAAAGCACAAAAACAAAGACACATGAAAAGAGCAAGGCTATATGCTACACAAGACTGTGTGTTGTGACTGAAGGCTGGGGAGTCATGGAAGAGAAAGGTATGAAAGGTCTCCCTGAGGGTGACATTGCTGAGAACAGAATAACAAAAGGGAGTTCAATCTGCATACGTCTGGGCGCAGTGTGCCGGGAAGAAAGGACCCCTGCTGCAGATACTCACTACCAGGAGCTGGTGTGGCCAGAGGAGGTGAAAAGGCAGCCAGCGAGGCTGCGGGGAAATGAGGAGGAGATCTGAGGAGAGGGAAGAGGGCAGGGAGAGATGTGAGGCCTGGTAGACCGTTAGTTGTCTCTTGTTCCTCTGCTCCTATATTGCCCCAATACCTCGCATCTTACACATCGTATATTTAATTTCTCACCTGTTCTGTGGATGAGGAATCCAAGCACAAATTAGCTTGGTTCCTCAGTCTCAAGATACGTCAGAGGCTGCGGCTGTGGCCTCATGGGAGGCTAGCCTGGCAAGGCAGAGGATTTTCTGCCAAGTGGACTCAGTTCTCTGCCATGTGAGCCTCTACATGGCAGCTCAAAACCTCTCTGGTTGATTTTTGGTTCAGGGATAGAGAAGAAGATGGGAAAGAGAGTGAAGTGGAAGAGGAGAGGAAGTAACTAGGAAGTGAGAGGCTATTTCCCATTGGAACTTAGATGTGACACGCCATCACGTTGGCTGTATCCTACTGGTCAGAAGCCAGGCACTAAGCACCTTGGGGTTACACAGGGATACCCTATGCCACAGGTCAGGTTTGCTGGGAGTCATTGTGAAGGCTGCAGCTCAGAGGCCAAAACAAGGCCACTGGGTCTCGTTCTAAATATGACAGGAAACAATCGGACAGTTTTATTACAGAAGATGACAATGTCTGCATCTTGCAGCATTCCATCCCATCGCGGTGCCCCGATTAGAATGAGGCCAGAGGGAAAGTGACCATCGTGAAAGTACGTTGCTGGAACCCAGGCCACTTTTGAGTGGTACTCCATGGCTCATCCTACCCCTTCTTGTCAATCTTCCATCTTTGAATCTGCACCTCAGATACACAGGATACCAGCCCACATGGATTATAAATATCACCCATAGACACCTGATGATGTCCCTAGGAAGTAGATTCTAGCCTGACCCCCACTGTGCAGGTTGGGAAACTGGGGACTATGTGAGAGACACAGGGGGTTAGGTAGGACACAGAACTGGGAAGATAGAAAAATAAAAGTCTGAATTCAACTCCGTCTCCATAAAGGTAGGACCTTACTTGCATATTCAGAGAGTTGTGGCTGTGGCATTTTTGGCTCATCGTGTACAGTTAAGGAGATGACATGGGGTAAGCAGTCATCTGCCAAGAAGGTGCTCTGGATGGGTCTGACTGAAGGCAGGGGCCCAGGTGCTGGAATCTTGAAAAAGTCACCTCACTTCCTTGGTGACAGGCCCACAACTGACTTAGAACTCTGGTAACCAGGAACCTGCATTTTAGACCTTCTCGCTTTCCAGCTGGAGGCGGTCAAGAGAACACAATGTTCTGTTGCTGTATTCCTACTTTCAGGCGCTCTGGGCTCAGGAGAGTCCAGAGTGAGAGATTTTCATGTCGCTGTCGACGTCAGCTAGGCCCTCCTCTCTGAAGCTTCTGGTCATGTGGCGGGAGACACCAACGTGTACCACAAGGCAGCTTGGGGCAGCCCATGGGAGAGCAGACCACACTGTGATCTCACCTGAGTGGGCTCACACCTCTTACCCTTCACTGTATGTGTGTGTGTGGAGAGGGGACAGAGGAGAGGAACATGCCCTTCCTGGGCAGAAACCGGCTGCCAGGTGTTGGAAGCCTGACACATCTCTTGTGTTCAGACCCCAGGTCATAGCAGGCAAGATGAGAAGGTGAGTGCTGGGGACCAGGCTCGACTACAAATATGTTAGTCATGAGCCCAAGAGTCTCTTTCATCTGGCTTCCTCCTTGGAGATGTCTCTTCAGCTGCTCCTCTGGCCTGAACTGGAGAACACGATTTCTAATAGGGGTGTCCCCTTGTGGTGATGCCCAGGGAGGACCCTAATGTCTCTTGGCCTTGTATATACAGGACACTGTCTTTGCAGAGCTGCACTCAGGAGATCTTAGAGGAGATGGTCTGTGGCTTCAACTATTCCAACTCCCTAGATAATTATCAGGTGCACCAGGCCACCAAGGATCAGTGCTGTTCTAAGGTGAGAATGGGAAGAGGGTTCTCCACACAAATATGGCCCCAGTGCAAACATGGGGAGAAACCTGGGGCCCTCCCATAGCGTTTCCACATGAGTGTCCCACAGGCCCAACCGCAAAGAGATCTGAACCTCCACGCCTAACCTCCAGCTACATAATGAGGTGGGAAGACACTCTTCACCTATGCTGGAATGGTGCAGAATACATGTAATGTTTTTGAGGACTTGGAGGAGGTTGTTTTGTTTTTCACAAAGCAATGAGTATATTTGCAGTTTACTACTGTTTTTATTATTTCACCTACTCGTCCCAGATAGCCTGTGTAGAACCCAGCTCCACTGTCCCTGCAAAACTTCTCCAAGCCCTTACAAATCATCACACTAAAGAGGATGATTTAACACAAAAGGAAGGGTGGGATGAAGCCATTCTATATGTTTCTCTGTAACGTGTCCTCTCTCAGAACACATCAGATCATTGTAGGCCCAACAGGTCATGAGCTGTGTCCTTATAGGTCCTCATAGCACTCCAGAAATGAGGCCGTCTGCCACAGTGATTCAGCCTTTCAAGGCCTTGGTACTTGACCTGATGCCATTCTCTTGCCATTTCTGCAGTGCTGCAAGGAATGCCTCATGTGTCCCCACAGACCGTTTTAGTTGCTAGATCTGCCATAACATGGAACCCTGATTAGGAGGAAGGAGTCTGATGCCTCGTGGACCCGGTAGCTGGCTCTGTCTTTTTTAGAGATTCACTCAGGAAATCTTTGATGAGCTGCTCCAAGGGTTCAACTACTCCATCTGCCCTGACAAGCACAGGTGCATCAGGCCACCAGCTATATCAACCTACATCAAGTGCCGGTCTGGGATGAGAACAGGTCCACATTCATGTCCAATGTCAAGACCTATTGATGATCAGGGCAAGCCCAGAATGCAGACTAGAAACAACTGGCTCCCCTGGGGTCTGCTGAGGAAGGTGGTTTTCCCCTGAGCCTTTCTCCTCATGTCAGGAACAGATCAAGCCATATCAGCCCAGGGAAATGCTGTGCAGCCCATGCTTTGGACAATTCTCAGGCTCAACGTATGTGATCTTGAGCAGCATTTGAGGTTCTAACCCATTGTGTCCTCCTATTGGCAGTGGGGATGTTTACTGATGACTCAATGGCGAACCGGTCTTCATAAAGGCTATTAGTCGAGAGAAACGCTGTTGTTGCTCAGCTAGCAGAATGTGTTGAAGATACCAGTGGTTTACCATGTCTCCCCTAAAACCAATGATACTTTGAAGCCTAGAACCTTTTTCTGTGTGGGCACTCAAGTCCCTTGTCCTGTACAATTTCCGGAGGGGATGGGAGTCTCTGGGCTGAGCGCCAAACCTTGATCTTCCCAGTGGTTCATGGTTTGGAAGCTGACTACAGTGCTCCTCCTAGTCTCTCTGGTGTGAAAAGGAATCAACCCTGTCCCTGGGTGAGACCTGCACCATGCTGACAGGCAAGGAAGGCACAATGGAGGATTTCGTACAGTCCCTGGTACCATCCTTCCAGGACAGAAACCTCTCAAACATCCCAGTCATTTCCTGCATATACCAGGTATTTACCACAGCCCAGCAGGTCCTGGGCCAGCAGTTCCACAGGTGAGTGACCACACCATGCACAGCACAGGGGGTGAGGCTCGCCTCTACTACAGGTATGTTTTGGGAATGTCACTGAACCTCTCCAAGCTTCCTTTTCCTCTTCTGAAAAGTGGTGTGGTAAGAGGATGGACCTCATGGGGCTCCTATGGGAAATCCTTGGAGAAAACATGGCATAGATTTATCTGGTGCATGGCTCTGTAGAAAGGGCTGCTGGGCATCTTCATGTGCAGCAGTTCTCTCTCCCCAGCGAAGAAGCTCTCCACATCAACCCTCATGGGCCTGTGGCACTCCAGGGTTTACAGAAGCACTTTGGGAGACTACAGGTATTGTGGCCAGGGAGGGACTTTCAGAGCTATGGATCTCACAGATCTCTTGATTTCCATTGGGAGGGCTTCATTTTGGGGACTTCCTGTGAAGAGGCAAATGAATCAAAGGGAGCTGCAGATGGGGTCCCAAGCCCTCTGGGAAGCAGAGCACGGTCTGGGCTGATTTGGTGCCTCAAACATCCATCCCTTCAGGTGTCCCATCTTGCTCTGCCTGCCCCTCTCCATATGCCTCTGCTGACCACCACACCTGGGGCCAAGAACAGAAGCTGTGGTGAGCACACCGCTCACCAATCTGCAGCAAACCTAAGCTCTGACACTGGTCTGCATGGAGGATGGAGTAGATGAGGCCCTTGGCCATGGAGAGAAGAGGATAAGTAGAAAAACCAGACTCATACAGGTTTCTTGGATGACCAGACCTTTCACTGCAAGGACAGCTACAGAGGGGTTGGAAGTCATGCTGGGGGCATTCTCTGGGACCCACACAGAAAGAATGGTGCTGTGGGAGTAGCATGTGGAAGGAAATGCCAGGCCTCTGACGCTGCTCCACATGTGACTCTCCCCAGTACCCTCTCCCCCATCTTGGGTACCTGGCCTGACCAGAAACTTCAGGACACCTGGCAGTCCCTGCACTGTGCCTGTTTTGAAGTAAAGGGGGCCTGTGTGCACATGAAGTTGCATGACTGGGACCTGAAGTGCCACGCCCCCTTATCCTGATGCAGTGGGAACTTCTGCAGCTCACTGAGGAGAGGCAGAGGGCAAGGGGTACTGCAGGCTGGGAAGACTCTCTGGGATGGGGTTCAGGGGCTGGGTGTTCCTTTAATGGCCATGGGATCTGTCCTGGTTTTGGAAGAGCACGGGGCAAGTCAGTCACGTGGATGAACATTTCTCTTTCTCTTGTGCCGGTGCCAGCTCCACAGCTCCTTCCAGCTGCAGAGCCAGAGAAAGGGCCTCCGATGGAGCTAGCGACACCCCTAGCTCATTTCAACCATCACCGCAAGCGTCAGAGCCAGCATCACTTCCATCAGCTGTTCCAGATCTGGAACGAGGGCTCACGTCTTCTTCTGCATGTGCGCCAGGTCCTGAGCTGCAGTCAGTTTGACCACCACCTTTCCTGGGAATTGTAACTCCAGCCCTAAACATAGAGACGGAGCCACCTCCAGCCCCAGAGGCTACCTGCCACTGGTGCATAGCCCCCGAGCACCAGCTGCATGAGGAGAAGCCTGGCCTCACGGACTTCCCTCCCACGCTGGTGGCAAAGCAATTGCCATCCAAAGATGCGGTGACCAGCTGGCCCTCAGGGCGGGACTGGGGCAGGCTTTTTCTTCTGCTGTCTTCTGCCCCAGATCTGCCTTTCCCTGATGTGGGCTCGTATGGCCGGGGTCCAAGTCTCAGCTCTATCACTTACCAACCACATCAACCTGTCCAGTTCCTCAAACTCAAGCTTTCACTGTCCAGTTGCAGACTGTGGTGATAGACCCTGGGAAGAACTGATGCAGAGTTCCTATGTCGATTAAATGAGCCAGAACGGATAGGCGAATGGGCAGGCCCTGGTTCCTTGGGTGGGGGAGGGCAACTGACTATGTGTGGCTAAGCCCATGGGTCGCCCACTCATCTGCCTTGGAGGCCGAGCACCCTTGCATTTATTAGGCATCTGATGTGTGCTGAAGTACAGGGCAGGCAGACAAACCATGGTTGTAGCTATCCTGTGAGAATGTGCAGCTGAAAGAGGAGTAGGACCAGAGGCATGAACAGTTGGAGGGGAAGATGCCCTCTCTGAGGAGCCACCTTGAACTGCCACCTGGAGCTTGAAGTTAGTGAGGATGATCAGGGTGCAAATGCCCTCCTTCCTTCCCTGCCAGTATCTCCTCCTGGCTCATCTTGTGCTGGGTATAATGCTGAGTGAAGTAAGTCCATCGGGGAAGGACAATCATCATATGGTTTCACTCATACAGGGAATGTAAGAAATAAAAGGGATGATGAAGGAAAGGAGGGAAAATGAGTGGAAAAAATAGAGAGGGTGACAAACCGTGAGAGACTCCTAACTCTGGGAAACGAACAAAGGGTTGCAGAAGGGGAGGTGGGTGGGAGGATGGGGTAACTGGGTGACAGGCACTGAGGAGGGCACTTGACGGAATGAGCACTGGATGTGATACTGTATGTTGACAAATCAAATGTCAATTAAAAAAAAAGAAAGCTGCCTTCAAGGAATGTTTGTTTCTCAGAGTTCAGTATTTCCATTGCGCCTCTACACCTACTCTTGAGATAGGTGCTAGCTGAAACCGGTCTCCAAGGAACATTTGTTTCTGAGAGTTAAGGAGAGTGTTTTTCTTTTTTTCTTTTTTTTAGGAGAGTGTTTTTCAAATGTGCTTCCATACCTACTTTTGAGAGAGGTTCTAGCCCCCTTATGTGAGGCGCTAGTTGAAAGCTGCATTTCAAGGAAAGCTTGTATATCAGAGTTTAGGATGGTGAATTTCCATTGGGCTTCCAAACCTACTGTTCTATAGGTTCTACTTCCTAATATGAGAGGCTAGTTGAAAGGTGCATCCAGGGAACGCTTGATTCTCAGAGTTATGTACAGCACATTTCCAATGTGCAAACACACTTACTGTAGAGATAGATTCTAACTCCCTTATGTGAGGAGCTAGTTGAAAGGCGCTTTCAAGGAACGCTTTTTCCCCTAGAGCTCAGGATATCGCATAGCCATTGCAACCTCACGCATCCTATTCAGAATGGTTCTAACTCCTTTGTGTGGGAGGCTATTTGAAAGTTGCCCACGACGAACACTTGTTTCTGAGATTGAGCACAGTGCATTTCCGTTTACCCTCCACAGCTACTGTTGAGGTAGGTTCCAACTCGCCTACGTGAGAAGCTAGTTGAAAGCTGCATTCAAGGAAGGCCTGTTTCCCTCCTGCTTAGTATATCGCATATCCATTGCAACTCCACACGCAGTGTTCGGATGGATTTAATTCCGTTATGTAGGAGCCTGTTTGAAAGGTGCATTCAAGGAAAGCTTGTGTACCGAGAGTTATTATATCGCGTGTCCATTGCAACGCCATATCTCTGCTCATATGGTCATAACTCCTTTATGTGGGAAGCTAGTTGAAAGCCGCATACAACGAATGCTTGTTTCTCAGGGTTAAGTACAACGCATTTCCGTTGCGCCACCACAAATTCTGTTGAGATAGGTCCTAACTTTCTTATGTGAGGAGCTAGTTGAGAGCTGCATTCAAGGAACGCTTCTTTGTCTAGAAATAAGTATCACATTTCCATTGACCTCCACGCCTACTGATGAGGTAGGTTTCTTATGTGAGAGGCTAGTTAAAAGATGCATTCAGGAATCGCTTATTACCCAGAGATGTGTTCAGCGCGTGTCCACTGCAGCTTGATACCTGCTGTTGAGATAGGTTCTACATCCTTGTGTGAGAGGCTAGTTCAAAGCTACGTTTAAGGAATGCTTTTTTCTCAGCGATAAGTATGGGGC